>NW_025408597.1:0-66133 GCF_019456465.1 Bacidia gigantensis | reverse complement strand
CCTATATTATAGATAGTAATATAGCTAATTTATTTAATTATAAAAGTAAACTTTAAGCGTATAACAAGTTTTCTAATAAACCTTTAATAGCTTTTTTATTTTTTAGAAAAGGTCTTTTCTTTATAATTACTAAGTATTATTTTTATATTTATAATAAAGATATTAGCTTAAGCTAATCTATTTATAATTTATAATTTTTATTCTATATAATTTTATTATCTCTATATAGTTATTATAGAAGTTATATATAATTTATACTATAAATACTACTAGACTATTCTTTATTTATATAATATTTCTTTAATTACTTTTAGTTTTCTTTTAAAACCCCTTATTTCTAGATTGTTTTTATAGCAAGTCTATATATACTTAGTGTAACGGTCGTTTGCCTATGCAAGGGCCGTGCAACGACTAGCTTGGGCCGTATACAAGCTAGGTTGGCTTGGCAGGTAGTAACGAGCTACAGACGCAAGAGAAGGTGAGCTCTGAACGGCGAGCCTAAACACTGCGACAGTAATGCGATTTATACGTAGAGCTCCGTTAGGGTATTTAGTAATAAATGTATTAACAACTAAGGAGCAAACTATCTATCGCTGAACGAGTAACATTATATATCAAATGGTGATCGCACTGTTCGCACCGTAACGCAAGCCTTAGCATGCGTACTCTGCGAACACTGCGTTACAACGAGCGGGCCTGGTTGGTCTTGCTAAGCCAACCAGTAACGAGTGTCCTTTGTTCCTCTAGCGCAGTCAGTGCGCTGTGTAGCCTGCGGGGCGTAACACTTAGATAATTAAGTATACAAGTTAAAAAACAATATATAAGTAAAGGATATAGGGGTTAAAAGAAAATAAGTATTACTTATATACTTAAAAGAAAAGTAAATTTTACAGAAGTTTAAAAATATATTTAATACAATTTAAAAAGAGCTTAAAGATAAAAGTAATAATATTATAAAAATATAGGACAAGAATAAATTTTTTATACTACTAAGAAAAAAATTAAATAAAATAAGTAATAGGTATAAAACTAAATTAAATAAATAAAAAAGTAAAAAGAGGGTCTTATTAGCTATAGTAAGTATTAATAGAGAATTAACTAAATAAGTTTTTTATTATAATAATAATTTTTTTAGCTATAAATTATTATTGCTTTTTTAAATTAATTATTAATATTATTAACTTAAATAAAGCTAAGTCTAATTAGCGTTATAGTGAGTATTTAAATATTTATTTATCTAGTTATATTAAAATCCTTAAATTTCTTAAAAATTAAAATAACTCTAAAGTTCTTATATTTATATATTAGCTATATTTAATATATATATTAAACTAATATAAAAAGAGAAAAAAAGTAATAATAAATAACTATAGATAAAAAGTATATAATTTATAATACTATATTAAATAAAGTCCGACTACAATAATAGACTAATATCTTTAAATTTAATATTAATATTTTTTAAATAACTATTAAATTAGTGAAAGTCTTATTTATTTTTATTTATTAAAAGCTTAGAAATAAGTATTTATTTAATTTAAAATATAGTTATTAAGATATAAAGAAATACTCCTATAGGCAGCTAATTAATAAACAGTTGATATTACATATACTAAGCCGTAGAAATTGTATAGAGGCCCTACTATATAATAAACTAGTATATTGGTTTATAAGCTTAATAGTAGTTTAATTTATATAATTAAAAGCTTATTAGAATACATTTAATTAAAGTTTTAAAATATATTTCTAATTATATTAATTGGAACTTTAATTGCTAAGATACAGTTAAGTCTATAACCTCCCTATAGCAGCTAATTAGCGAGCAATTAATAATATATACATTAAATTTATACTACGCGGAGGCCCTACTATACAATAAACTAGTATATTAGTTTAAAAGCTTAATAGTAGTCCGATTTATATAATTAAAGGCTTATTAGAATGCGTTTAATTAGAGCTTTAAAACACATTTTTAACCGTATTGATTAGAGCCCTAGTAGTTGGAATATAGCGTGGTTTATATTCCCCCGCTAGTAGCTAATTAGCGGCTAATTAATATTGTATATACTAAGCCTACCTTTTTTACCTGCGAAACCACTACCTAATTTTATCCCTAAGCTATATATAATAAATAAAAAAATAAGATTAAATATATCTAAAGAATTATAAAATAAATATAAAAGTAAAGTATAACTATAAAATTATAATATTATTATTAAATACTTTAATTACTATTAGGATACTTTAAGGATATAAAAGACTTAGTAAAAAATAAAGTATAAAGTATACTTTAAAAGTAAATAATAAAGTATCTAAGCTATAGGAAGTAGTAAAAGATTATTATAAATAGGTTAAAAATAAAAATATTAATATTCCTACTAATAATAAAAAAAACTAGGATATAATTTATAAAAGATTATATTTAATTAAAAAGAGGTAAAAGCTTTTCTAGCTATTTAATTATTAAAAATTTAAAAATTTAAATAAAAATAACATAAGAATTCCTTAAATATTATATAGGGATTAATATAAAAAAAGCCTTCTTACCTTAGATTAAAAAAGTAAAAAAAATAAACAGCCTTTAAAAATACTTTATTTTATTTTAAAGATAAAAATAATTAAAGAAATTAAAAGGATATTAATAAAGAAATAGGTGGGACTTTTTAAGCTAATAAAGGAAAGTTTCTAAGCCTTATTAAATATAAAAAGAGGAAAGGGGGAACTAAACTTCTTAAATAATTAATAGTAGATCTAATGCTAAAAAATTCTTATTTTTTAATAAAAATAAAAAAACCTTTCAAGGGAGGGAAGATATTTTAAGGGGATTAATATTAATAGTAGAAGTTCTTTTATTAAAGGTATTAATATTAATATTAAAAATATATAAGCTATAAAGAGGGTTTAATAAGACTTTAAAAGCCTTTTAAGCTAAATTACCACCTTTTTTAAACTTTTATAAAAAGGGTAGGTTTATAAGGGAAAAAAGAAAGTTTTTTAAAAGTAAGGGTAAAAGCTTTAAATAGCCTTAGAAAATTTAATTTAAAAAAAAGACAATTTTAGAGCTTAAGTATAATAGAAAATTAAATAAAGTATTAATATCTTATAGGGAGTAAGACTAATAAAAAGGTTTTTAGCTTTAGATAAAATCTAGAACTTTCTATCTTATAGAAAGCTAATAGCTATAGAAAAAAGAAGAAATAAACTAAAAAAAACACTATATTTAGGAAGTAAATTATATAAACTTTTATAAGTATATTAACAAAGTAAGATTTTTAATACTTATTTAAAATAGTAAAGAAAAAGCCCTAATAGATAAAAAAGCTTTTTAATAAAGAAAAAAGAAGATTTATAGCTAGAATTAAACTAAGAACTTTAATAAAAAAAATAAAAAGAAAGGTAAATAAAGAACTAGAAGAGGAAAAAGAAAATAAGTATATTAATTAGCTAAGCGCTTTAGAAACTATTTATAACTAATATAATTAAAGGAACTAAATACTTAGCAGGGACTATTTAAAATTATATAAAAAGGTATAGTTTTAATAAGTTAAAATTTGCAGGAAGAAGAGATATAATTACTATAAATAAGAATTATATAGAACTAACTATAGAAAATTATATAAAAATATAACAGACTACCTTAATAGAAATGAAGCTAAATTTTATAATATAAGCTAGGTATAAGCAATAGATATACTAATAGAATCTCCTAACCCTAAGAAAAAGATAAGATTAATTAGGGGATAAAAGAGATAGAGGCTAAAAAAGCTTTAGAAAAGAGATTAGATAGGGATATAGGGAAACACGCTATTAGGAGGGGGGACACTAAGCGAGATATTTAATCTTTTAGATTCCTTCTAAGGATTATAAAAAAGTTCTTTATTAATAAAGATTTTAGATAAAAAGTTATTTAGATTGAAAATTAAAAGATATTATTACTGCCTAGTCTAATTACTTTTTCTTAAAAAAACTAATTTAAATATATTATTTTTATAAATAAATAATTATAGGATTAGGGGCAGGAAATAGCTAAGCTAGTAGAAAAAAATAAGAAAAAAGGGTATAATTAAATTTATTTAATTATTAATTAAAATACTATTTTTTAAAATATTAATATAAAAAGCTATTAGCGGCAATAGTTTTAATAGCTCCTAACTCGTTTTTATTTATTTTTATTAATAATAAAAAAGAGGGGGATTAAGGGGATTAAAAGCTTTTTACTTTATTTTCTTTTTTTAATTTTTTTTTCTTTTTTAAAAAAAGAAATAGATTATAGGAATATAAAAAATCTAATAAATAAAAAAACTTTATTAAGTAAAGAGACTAGTCCTTAAATAATAAACTATTCTAAAGTTAATTAAATATAAGAAAGGAAAATATAGGAGAAATAACTAAAGAAAAGGAAAGGGGATAAGCTTACCTACTAGAGCTAAAAGATTTAAAAGAAAATAAAGGCTATAATATAATAAGAAATAATAATAAAATAAAAGATATAAACCTTATTATCCCCTATTTTAAAAGGGGCTAAGTATTTAGTAATAAAAGTTAAAAGCTTAATAAAAAGGAAATATTTAAACTTAATTCTATTAAAATTTTTAGTAGTAAAAAAGCAGTTAATTATATTATATTAAAGATTATAGTTAAAAGCCCTATTAAATAGAAGGAGCTATTCTAACTTAATAGGGAATAAAAGATTTTTTATAGAAAAGGTAAAAATATTAAAGTTAATAGGGAAATAGCTAGAAGTAAAGCTTTTAAAAATAGAATAAATGACAATAAAAGTAACTCTAACTTAAAAAAAATTTAAAAATTTAAATCAAAAGGAGGACTAAGATAAAAAAGGGGAAAAAGCGAAGTTAAAGTATAAAACTATTTAATTAAATTAAAAAAATTACTTATTAAAGCTTATTAAGCTTTTTAAAAGGATATAAATATTAAGAAAATAAAAGTTATTCCTAGAAAAGTTAAAAGATTATTATATAAATTTAACTACTTATTTAAAAAAGATTAAGCTAAAGTTTTAGTTAATAAAATTAATATAAATTAACCTTAAAGCAATATATAAATAGTATATAAATATAGTCCTTTTTATAAAATTAATAATAATAAAGTTTATAGAAAAGTAAGAAAATAGAATTAAATATATTTAAAGGGTTATAAAATAAATATAAAAATAAGGTATAACTATAAAATTATAATATTATTATTAAATATTCTAACTACTATTAGGATACCCTAAAAATATAGAGGACCTAGCGAGAAATAAAGTATAAAATATACTTTAAAAGCAAATAATAAAGTATTTAAGCTATAGGAAGTAATAGAAAATTATTATAAATAAATTAAAAATAAGAGTATTAATATTTCTACTAGTAATAGAAAAAACTAAAATATAATTTATAAAGGATTATATTTAATTAAAAAAAAATAAAAGCTTTTTTAATTATTTAACTATTAAAAAATTAAAAATTTAAATAGAAATAATATAAGAATTCTTTAAATATTATATAGGGATTATTATAGGGAAAGCTTTTTACTTTAGATTAAAAAAGTAAGAAAAGATAAATAGTTTTTAAAAATATTTTATTTTATTTTAAAGATAAAAGTAATTAGAGAAATTAAAAAAATATTAGTAAAAGAATAAGTAAAACTTTTTAAGCTAGTAAAGGAAAGTTTCTAAGCCTTATTAAATATAGGGGGAGGAGGGGGGAGCTAAACTTTTTAAATAGATTAATAGTAAATCTAATACTAAAAGGTTTTTATTTCTTAATAAGAATAGAAAAAACTTTTAAAAAGAGGGAAAATATTTTAAAAAAATTAATATTAATAATAAAAATCTTTTTATTAAAAATATTAGTATTAATATTAAAAGTATATAAACTATAAAAAAATTTAATAAAACTTTAAACGTTTTTTAAGCTAAGTTACCACCTTTTTTAAACTTTTATAAAAAGGGTAAATTTATAAAAAAAAAAAAATTTTTTTTAAGGGGTAGAAATAAAAACTTTAAATAGCTTTAAAAAATTTAATTTAAAAAAAGAGCAATTTTAAAACTTAAGTATAATAAAAAGTAAAATAAAATACTAATATTTTATAAAGAATAAAACTAATAAAAAAATTTTTAGCTTTAAATAAAATTTAGAACTTTTTATCCTATAGAGGGCTAATAGCTATAAAGGGGGGAAAAATAAACTAGAATTTTTTAATTTAAAATTTAATAAATATTAAAAAAAGATACTATATCTAGGAGGCAAATTATATAAATTCTTATAAATATACTAATAAGGTAAAATTCTTAATACTTATTTAAAATAATAAAGAAAAAGTTTAAATAAATAAAAAAGCTTTTTAATAAAGAAAATAAAAACTTATAGCTAGAATTAAACTAAGGACTTTAATAAGAAAAATAGAAAAATAAATAAATAAAAAATTAAAAGAAAAAAAGGGAAATAAGTATATTAATTAGCTAAATGTTTTAAAAACTATCTATAACTAATATAATTAAAAGAATTAAATATTTAGTAAGGATTACTTAAGATTATATAAAAAGGCATAGTCCTAATAAGTTAGAATTTATAAAAAAAGGAAATATAATAACTATAATTAAGAATTATATAAAACTAATTATATAAAATTATAAAAAAGTATAATAAATTACCTCAATAGAAGTTAAGCTAAATCTTATAATATAAGCTAGGTATAAGCAATAAATATATTAATAGAATTTCCTAACCCTAAGATAAGTATAACTTTAATAAATTAAATAATAATAACTATAATAATAATTAGACCTAGGATTTATTTAAAAAGCTATCTTTACTATAAATACTTATAAAGCTTTAAGCTTTTTATCCTCTAAATTCTCTAAATTTTCTAAATCCTTTAAAATCTTAAATATAAATTATATAAAGGTTTAGTCTTTTTAAAAAATAAATATAAATAAATAAGTAGCTAAAATATTATATTAAATTATATATATACCTAGTAGATTTTATTAGACTTTTTTATATATAGATTTGCTACTAGGTTAAACTATTAAGTTTTTAAACCTAATTTAATCTTAGTTAAGTTAAGTTAAAGCCTTTATAACTTAACTTAATAATTTAACCTAATCTTACTAGTTTAGGTTAATTTACTAGGTTAACCTATACTAGTCTAAAGTATAATAGTATATAAGTTTATTTTAAATATTATTTCTTAGTTTTTATTTAAATATAAATATTTAAGCTTTATTATTTTATTTTATTATTATTATATAATACTAGAAAATAATTGTATAATTAGCTACTTTTTTAATTTATTATAGTTATTATATTACTAATTTAGTATATTATTCTTTATTAGTAAGTTTAAATACTTATTAGATTTATTTCTTAAATTTAGAATAATTTTTAATCTATTAATAGGTTTCTATATTAATCATTTTATTTATATATTTTCTAAAGTCTAAATTAATTTATAATAATATTTTACCTTTTATATATATTATTATAAAAGCTACTTTAATTTTACTTTTAATATTAAATATTAATTTAAAATAGAGATTTAACTAGAATAACTAGTTATTAAGCTTATTTTTTTCCCTATAAAAAAAGTTAAGTTTTAAAAGTTTAATTTTATTTTTTTTAATAGTAGTTAATTAATATATTATATATTTTTACTAAGAGTATTACTTACTTATAATAAATTTAATTATATTTATTTTAAAAGTATTTAATATATTATAACTTTAATATTTAAATTAATAAATATTAACTAATTTAATTATAAATATATAAGTTAATTCTCTTAGAATATAAATAGTAATTAAAAAATAAATAAAAATAAAATAATAAAATAAAATTAAGTTATAACTATTTTAGATTTTATATTAAAAAATAAAACTTATATTAAATATAAAGAAATTTATTTAAGGAGAGGAATAAGGGATTTTATATATATAACTTTACTTAACCTACTTAATAGTACTTAACCTTTGATTATCTTAAGTATACTTAATTTAGAGGTTACTTAGTACTCTTAGCACTTAAGTGTATTTAAGTACTTTAGCTATTTATTTCTCCCTTTAGTTATTCTTTTTATAACTTAATATAGCTATAGTCTCTATCTTATAAGAGTTATCTAGTTATACTTATTATATAACATTATAACAATACTTAGGCTTATATTTAGCTATAGTTTCTTAATAAGTATTTAATTATAGTTTTAAAATTTCTTTTTATTTTTAAATAAAAATTTATAATTTCTTAATTTCTTAGTTTATATCTTTTAGCTTTTTCTATACTTTTTTAAAATATTTATTAATTTTATTAATATTATATATTACCTTTTTAAATTTATCAAAAAGAAATTTATTTTATATAATTATTTTTAAAAACTTTTTATATTTTAAAATAATTTTTTAATATAATAATTTTATTATTTAAATAAATTAATATTTTAAATATTAAGTTATTTTAATTCCCTTTATAATAAACTTTAATAAAAAACTTTGTTAATCTCTTTTTATTTAATTATCATATCTTATATACTTATTTATAATTAATATTACTTTTTTACTTTCTAGAGATTACTTTTTTAATTAATTTCTTTACTTATTTAATTATTATTTTTTATTATAATATATTATATATAATAAGCTTAGAAATATTATCTACTTTTACTTAAGTTTATTATTTAGTTATTATTTTTTTTAAATATAATTATTATTTATTTATATATTTTTCTTTAAATATATAAAAATTAATTTTTATTATTTCTTTATTTAGCTATATAGTTATAACTAAGGTTAAGAATAGAAATTAATAATTATTTAACTTTTAATAAAGTTTAATTTTATAATATTATTACCTAAATATTATAATAATAATAATAATCTTAGTTTTAATATTAAAAATTTATTTAAAAGTAAAAATTAACTTCTAAGGCTTAGATAAGATAAGGAAAATTAAGATAAAGAACTAGCTTTATCTTAAATAAAAATCTTATTTATATACTTAATAAAAGTTATTATATATTAACCTTTTAATTTAAATATATTTATCATTATATAAAAGTAGTTTATAATACTTACTAAGCCTTTAATACTATTATTTCTATATAATTAGGACGGATATAATCTAGATTATAATACCTATTAATATTATAACTTAGTAGATCTAACTTATTAGCTATTTATATAAACCTAATAGGGGTCCTATTCAATGGATCTATACTATTAGGAGCAATAAAGACGCAAATGGGAGAAGGGGTATTAGCGTAGGAGAATGAGTAACAATTATTAAGGCTTTATATTATAGAAGGGGTTATGTTGAAGGAAATCCACCGCGCATTAATTGTGGCTCCGCGCCACAAGAAAACAAAAAAGACTACATAGTATCGATGGCATCGCTGATTCAACTAGTGGGAAGAGAAGCTAGGTGCGCTGAAAGACCCTGCATGTGTTCATATATAGCTGACTGCGGCTTGGTGCGCAACCCGTTCTAGGATAGGTTTGCGACTAGAATGAGCTCATAGTTATGCCGCCGAGACTTGGTCGCTGAAGAATATCCATTCTTATTACTAGGCAACGAGTGCAAGGGCTAGGGTACCATCTAAGCACTCCCCAAAAAGATTAAAGTTTAAATCAACATCTCCATTTTGTGTGTAATCTGGACCGCCTCTGAATCCAATAGGACCTCAATACAAGATCACCTTACACTAAGCACCGTTACCCATTACAACGTCCGCCTAGAGGAATCCCCAATCCGTCGTTTTAGGGTCACTAGTGGAGAAAACACCGTCAGCGGGTGAACTCTCTCGCATGTAATTCCAAGTCTTTTGTTATTGCATGTTCTTTCTCCAGTAACGCGGCGTGTGCGATATTATATTGAGTAAGAGAGCGCCTTGAAATGTTGAAGCAGAAGGAAAAGTGACCTCAAGAGTCTGAGATCGACAACATATTAATAGGTGGATTAGCTGGGGAGGTGAAGAGAAGAGATAAGAAATGCCTACGTTTTCTTTGGTGATTTCCCCCTCCATGGGGATCCTCTGGGTTATGACTGCCCTTTCGGTCACGGAGATGATCCATTAGCCTTATTGCTGAGGTTGTATTCGCGATGGAGGAGTCGCGAGGAGTGAGAACCTGAGGCTGTGAAGCACTGCAGAGCTCTAGACCGAATTGAGTAAAGTCCTAATGATGTATTCGGAAAATGTTCTCAAGAGTCTGGGTTTGAAATGAAGAATTAATGAAGACCTGAAAAAGAGGATTACGCACTGGTCTTTATAGACTGTAAGATTGTTCTGGACATTCGGGGGATTATTCTGGACCACTAGAAGGAGTGGCAGAAGGTGGGGCAGAAAGAGGGGCAAGGATCGTCTAATACGCTGTTCAGGACCCTGCATAGATATGCGCATGGGCATGACTTGCAAAAGGCTCTATCATTGGAAGATAGCTCATGGCCAAAGTAAGATCGCCGTCGCCTAGATTGTTCTGGCCCGTCTCTCGTGATCTTGTGTCGGAATTGCTGGTGAGAAGGTTGTGGTCGATCTTCGGGCCCACATGCAGCACATGCAGCACACGTGGGGTCAATTCTTGGGTACATATGCAGAACGTGCGGGGGTCATCTTCAGCCTTGTGCTTGATAGTCTTGATTGAATGCTGTGTGCAGATGTGGAAATACCGAAAGATGAGGTATGAAGAGGCGGGACTCATTTGCACTATGGTTATGCAAACAGATTGCAACTCGAACCTACGAGCCACCGAACGCGGCGAGAATGACTCGCAGAGCAAAGCACACCGCTATACATATACGCAGACTTTCCAGTCTATGATCCATTGCCAGAAACCGCCAAAGAAACAGATAAGTCCTATTCTAGTTGCGCACTAAAAAAAAGGGGTTGTTTCTAGGCTCAAAAGATGTAAATCTTATCCAGATCACTGCATGTTCTTGCCTCACTCTCCAAGCATCATCTGAGCCTTCATTTATTATGAAGGTTGCCGCATTATCGATCATTGACACCTCCTCACCTCCCACCTCTCATCCAGTCACTCCCACGGATCCACTTGGTAACCCCTATCAACCCATCAACACAATCAAAATGCCTCCACCTCCTCACCTCCCTCGGCGCCTTCCACTTAACCTTCTCATACACATCAGGCAGACTCTCCGCCCCATAGCTCTTCCTCACCCCCTGATAATACTCCCGATTCCACATCCCCCAAAACTCCTCCTCACTCCCATAAAACTGCGCATACAATCCTTTCACCCCACCCATCTCCCCCAAAACCCTCTCCATCCTCACATTCTCCCCCAAAAACTCCTCGCGCTTCCTCGGCCCGCCATACAGCCCCGTTGCAATAGCCATCACACTCTCCCTCCCCCCACCCACCACATCCTCTGGCAATCTAGGCTGCAAGCCCCACCTCGGCTCCTGCAAGCCCTTGAGCGGGCAGAGATAGCGGGGCCACATCGCTCCAAAAATCCCATCAATCTGTTCGTTGAAGTCCGCGAGCTGCTCTGGACGCACCGCCATGTCTTGCACTACATATTTCCCCGCCAGCGTGGGCGACTCGTGGAAGGCGTGGATTATGGCTTTGGTTCTCATGCAGTTGTCGAGGAGGTAGCGCGTCAGGCGGTTGTTGGGGACGTGGAAGTAGGAGAAGGCGTAATGCCCGACCCAGAAGCCGCCGCGGTGGTAGCGGAAGAGATAGTCCATTAAGGGGATATAGACGACAGGAGGCTCCTGGGAGGGGCGGTGAGTGGAGGGGTTGTGTTGGGCCTGCGCGTGCATGTAGAACCAGGGGTCGCCGCGGTTGGTGAAGGTTTGGGGTACCTGGCCTTGGGGGGCGGAGGGTGCGTTCTTGCCCGTCATGATGACGCCGCTGGTAGAGGCGAACATTATGCCGTCTATGTAATCTACATTCTCGTCTTGTGTGAACTCCATACTTTTCGTGGAGGCGTCCTGCATGGAGCTGATGGTGTGGTAGGTCAGCTCCACGAACTTCGGCGCTGGTACTAAAGTAACGACGAGCTTGGTCACAATACCGAGCGTCCCAAAGGCTCCGGCTGCATGTTCGAGAAGCTCTGGCTCGCGAGATCTTGACGACGTTCTGATAGAGCCGTCGGCAAGGATCATCTCGATGGCTTGAACAGTCTGGTCGAAGATGCCCCATTTGAAGCAACTGCTCTGACCGGCTTGGCCGGAATACGCCCCACCAATCGACATATCGGGCAACTCAGGCATGACTGGCGGCATGAGGCTGTATTCTAACGATCCGTCTAGTAGAGCGCCTAGCTTGACGTTTGGCTCGACGGTTGCAGTCATCTTCTCTGGGTCGATTTCGAGGATATGGGTTAACGCGCTGATGTCGACCGTGTTCGAGAGCGTGTATTGGGGCGCTCTGGTGCTGTTTGAGCTGCCATGGAAGACGCGGAAGCCTTTTTGAGCGGGATGATCGAAGAATTGGCGGACTTGGTGGCTTATGGAGGCGACTGCTTTGTCGTGATCGTATTGAGACATCTTCAAAACAGAACATCAAAATTGTGATCTGCAGAAGAAAGGAAGAGCTCCTCCAAGAGCGTTTGGTGTACGAGATAGAAGATGGTAAGCAAGGGCGGAAACCCGGTGTACCACCTCAGCACACTCCGGACTTAACCGGCGATATGCTGTCGTGGATGTAGAAAGGGGCAATTAGCGCCACACTTGATGCCCGGCGCGTCGCCTGGGCGAGGTCTACCCAACCTTCAAACTCCCAATGTTAATCTTCTTTGCAACGACGGATGATGATCATGGCCGACTTGGCCCCTTGGCAGGATGTATGCTACATCACACCGCAGTTGCATGCCCTTG
This sequence comes from Bacidia gigantensis, assembly GCF_019456465.1. NCBI lineage: Eukaryota > Fungi > Ascomycota > Lecanoromycetes > Lecanorales > Ramalinaceae > Bacidia > Bacidia gigantensis. Next base: position 53,305 of record NW_025408597.1, on the reverse strand, counting down.
TGACCTTGCTTTCTTTCTGAAATAGCGGTAGCAGTCAGATCGAGAGAAATACTATTGAGCCTGACGTAGGTAACTAGGAGGATCATGCTGCTGAAAATAATGAAAGCAAAAGTGAGGGGGATACTGACCGTCCTGGGCCTGTTTCTACAGCTGTATATACCAAGCAGGAGGTTGATTTCTTGAATCGCTCTGCAGAGGTCCTCTCTCGGAAGATATTTGTGCTCCCGGGTCCGAAGGAAAAGATTCGACAGGAAAATCGGGTCGGAGCAAGGAGACTACTCAAGAGGGTCAGAAACGGAGTTCAGCTGAAAACGCTGGAGGTCAAGAGTTCCTCGTTGCTTCTCAATGCTTTGGTGTATTTCATGATCGAGTTGTGGTCTAAGTCACTTGAAATATTGAGATTGACGGAAAGAATCTTGGCTTCTTTCATCGACTGTGCGCATTTGCTGGTATCGGATCTTGGCAAGGTAAGTTTCCAGTGGAATTCGGTCTATCTGAGGCATTCTGCGACGCGGATCAATGGCTCCGGCTACTTCGACTCCAATTCCTACGGGAGGCAAGGAAAAGAGTTTGGCGGCAGGACCAGAACAGAGGACGACTTCGTCGGGGCAAATTCCAAGAGTCTGGACAAGCCAGTAGAAATGGTCTGCGTAGTGACCAAATCAGAGGCAGTTAGTCCCACAGCTAAGGGTCACTCTCAAGAATACTGACGCATCGGAGACGCATCTACTCGCTACCCGACGAGTACAGAAAATGTAAACGCTGCTGGAAAAGACCTACGCTCGTGAGTCTGTGTGTTTCATGGCGGATCACGCCAGCGGACCCAAGTTCGATTCTTGAAATAGCTGGATGGTTGGTGCGCATGCTGGTGCAAGTCGGCGTGATAAAAGGAATACTCAAGCCAAAGCGTACGTAAGTCTGTAATACTCTGCACCCGCCAGGCAGGGTCATACCGCCATTTTAGCAAAGTACACATTCAGCGACGTTGGTGCCGTAATGCAAGTGCACGCGCTTGTGTACAGGCGTCAGCGTGACTCGAGGTTTCCAGCACTGACGGACTCGCGGCGTATGGGGGTCCTTTTCAACAGCAAGTCTACCATTTTGCACACTGAATAGGTGACATGCCCTGGAATGGTATGCACGAGGTATCTGAGAGACGCAGAAATCCACGTAAAAGAGATTAGACGATCCGGAGGAGTAGGATAATGGGACAAGCTTATGAAAGGCTGCGTGTGACAGAGACGGTTCATACAAAAGGTCAGTTCTCTTGTGGTTGCACAAGATCGATCATCGTCTTGTAGCTTCACTGCTATGCTGTCGCTGCCGTCTGATTCGCCGGCGCTCCCACTTGGGCCTTCCCTAACATACTCACCGAAAGGTAAGGGCCAGGATCGTCATGTCCATCCCGTTGATTGAATATCTGAGCATTGAACGCTGCGTACTTGCCGTCCTGCACAAGTTGGGCACCCAGATTCATCAATCCAACCGAGACATCACCCCAGGAGACCTCTCTTCTTAACGCGGCCGAGCGGAAACTGAGAAACTCTATGGAGAGCATTGTTCCTAAACTTGTCGGACCGATGATGATCTTGTCCCCTAGCCTTCTTTTCTGCGAGATTGGAGCCCAACCATCAAGATTCCAAATATTGTTACGCAGCGCTGTATCCATGACTTCAATGAGCGATACCACTGTGAACTCTTGTCGAGTACCGAGGTACGTTATCTTTGGATCGGCGATGGTACCCCCATTCTTCATGGACGCTTCCTGACTGTCTTGGGAACTGTTGGCTACTTCACGCGCACGCACGCGTCTGGCATCGCTGTCAAGCAGCGACACATCGAGCATCCCACTTTCTTTAGGGGCACTCTGGTTCGACGGACCAGGCTCATTAGTCATCTCCAGCCCTCCCAAAGTCTGCAACCCTGCCCCCACCAACACCATCGTAGGAAGTTCCCATGACGCCTGGGGCTGCGCCTGGCCCTCTTTCACAAGCCTCGCAACCGTATCCAAGCACACCCAGCCCAGAATTTGGCTGGTCCATCCTTCTGCGCGGCTGGCTTCAAGTAAGGCGAATTTCGTGCGGATGTTTGGGAAAAAGTAGTTCTGGAGATTTTTCTGTACTAAGGGCTGCGGATTGCGGTTTAGCCATGCTTGGTGGATGTTGTCGAATAAGGCGTAGCCAAGCTGTCCAATTGGGAAGCGCTGTTTATATCCAGGTAATAGGGGTCTGTATCGATAGTTGATTTTCGGGTGGCGGGCAGGATCAAACGGCAATGCGACGGTCGAGTTGCTGGTGATATTGCCTGTAGTGATCGAGGAAGGGAGGTTTACGTCTAAACCGCTGCTTGAGGGTGTAGGTGCACATTCTGCGACAAGTGCGCGTAAAGCGCAGAGTGATACGATGTGGTCGTATATATGCATTGCCTTTTCCGTAGTGCAGAACCTGGCCTATCTTTCTTGACGTGAGAGCTCAAGGAAAAATACATCGATGATGGACTTTGAACTATTTCATGATAAGTATAGGGGCGATGTTCCTCTTTACCAACTTCGATATGTCTTGCGCGTGCATGGTGTTGGCATGCCACTTTGCGACATTCGGTTGTACACAAGTTGGATGAGCCGTGTCTAGGCAGTGATCAGGCGATAAGTATCGCCGCAGTTGTTGCAATGCTGACAAAATACAATAAAAGTGTTGAATTATTGTGAGCCAATGTAGCTTGTGACTGCAGCAAACGTCGTCGATGAGCAAGCGCTTATTTGATGAAGCAGGTTGAAACACCAGTCTTTTTTGCTTTAGTTGTTGTATCAGCATCTGCATTGGGAACCAGAGATTCTCATATCGGTCATCAATGTAGCTGAATGGCATGGCAGTGTACGTAGATAATTTCATGCACCAGCGTCACGAGCATTTGCGGCTGGTTGACCTTATGCCCCCACCACTCCTACAAAGCGTGGCTCATGCAATTTATCAATTCTGTCTGAACATCATGTTGAGTGACCTGGCTTTCATGTCACCTGTAGCAGAAATAGAATCTGACGCCAGTTTTCAGGCGTTCGTGTCAAAGGTCTTTTGCGAATCAGACTTGTATCAAATGGCCTAAGTCAAGACAAATAGGCATTGGGATAGGAGCCTCCTCGTAGCGGTCAGAGCTTGGCGAGTTTCTCATAGCGATCTCGGCTGTGACCAGAATACTCGTCATTTGGCCTTTTATCAGATCGTGACCAGTTGGAACCTCCACGCAGCTCGAGGTGACCAACCTTGTTCCGATCAGAAGATACATTTCTCAGGTTTGAAGAATCTTTGCCAACCACTAGACGGCTGTGCTTCTGATTATTTGCGACAGCCTATGCAGAAACGAAAAGGTCCTGTCCAGACAAAGTAGACTGGTTTAGTGTCAAGCGTGGTCATCTTGATTCTCGTGCACGTGATTTGGAGTACCTAAGGCGTTGGTAATGCTAGTGCTGAAAGCTACAAGCTGATGACGCTAAATGAAATCATCGTCAGTGTCAATGCGTTCGACTTTAACGACACTCGGAGAATGCAACTGGCTTTCAAACTCATCAATCTTCCCAATATCCCTATTTATCCAGGAGAAGCTGATATTAAAAGTGTGCAAGATCTTACGTCGAGGGAAGCGCAGCTGCGAGGAAGTCCTGTCGAACCTTCCCCTTGCTCCTTCTTCCTTCCACTACCCCGCTGACTAATCTGGCAGCACGAGTACGCCCAATTGAGCAAGAATTAACCGCTGACCCTAAGGTAGCCGTCGTACTGTTATCTGCATGGCAGACATCGAATTGTGGGGTTATAGAAAATGGTGGAAAGACCTACCCCTACTCATGCGTGTATGCTGTGGAGCTCTAAGCCCGCTGTCCATATCAAACGTCCCCATTGAATCGCTTACTAAGGCTAGGAGAAAGGCGGTGGCTATTTATTCAAGTGAGACCCACTTGAGCGCATTTTGCCCGTCTGGCCGAAAAGCCATACGAATCAAGAATCATTGCGCATAGAAGGTTGCATGTTGCCGCGGTCCGGAGGACCTTGTTAGCTAATTGGTTGGTAGGATATATGATCAGATGCTCAAGCTATACTTATTTATGTCAAAGGGTAGATCCTTTCGCATATGAGCGCTTGTGCGCACGCTGATCGCTATTTGGTGTTTTGCGTTGCCATCTACGCTTGACGTGAGTACATTGGCTTATAAATCGTGTACTTCGAGAATCCTTGGTCGAATGTCATTGAAGGTTATTGAAACTGTCCCTGCTCCAGGAGCGCTATAGCAGCGTTGTGGCGCGCGACTGTGAATAATGCTCACAAAGACTCATACTCGTTCGCTCGCTTAGGACGCCCGACACAAATGCAAAGAGTCTGCCCACATGTCTGTTATGTCATCCCACTACAGCGGCTTTCTTTCCAATGCTTTTCAGATACAAAGTAATTGGCGTAAAAATTTGTGACTCTTGATTGATTCTCAAGAGCTCCGAACATTTTGTTCGCTTTGAGTATCCAGCCCTTAGGCGGCTCAAGCTTACCAGAGTCGAGCTCAGGGACTTAAATACAGCGCTATTTAAATTCCTTCAGCCTGATACAAAATCTGTGTCTGACTTGGTAAGCGTTAGCAGAGCCTCTTATTCCTCAAGACTATGAGACTCTCGGATTATCGAACTGCAGGTCAGACCGTCAAATGGGTTTTCGATTCTCGTTCCCAGTGCTTTGTCTATCGACAAGCGCCAAGATCCCGGCATTCTTACATTTTCTTCTGCTGAGCGTGAGTCTAATCACGACAAAGGACTCCCTACTGCCATTCCATGAAAGGTCCTGGCACAAACCCACGATAAGTGATAGATTGGAAACGGAGCCATAACTTCAGTCAAGCTGACACCCAGACAACATGCTTGCTCTTGAGAGGTCACTTCTGGTGCTTGTCCTCCTCAGATTAAGTACCCTATGTCGCGCACAAAGCGACTCAGCAGAAACCGTCCAGGGCTTACCGGGCTGCAGCCAAACAGTCAGCTGCTCTAACCCTGGCCAAGGTGTGTGTAGCTTAGATCATCAATTGATTGGTGATTGCAACGAGGGTGGCAGTGCCTGTTTGATAGCGGTCTCATTGGGTACGATCTGCGTCGACGGTCATCTAGATGTTTGGAATCCTCCACCGAGATATGATGAGTTCTCAAAGACTGAACATCGTCGTAGTGGCCAGGAGCCCTAAGCAATGGAGAAAGTTCTCATTCTTATTGGCCAGGAGCCCCAAGCAATGGAGAAGGTTCTCATTCTTATTGGCCAGGAGCCCTAAGCAATGGAGGAAGTTCTCATTCTTCTGGATCTACGACAGCTCCTGCGGCAGCGAGCTCTTCAAATAGTATCAGTATCGCCAACCAAGCTACGACCCCGTCGGACTTGCCGAGTGTGGTATTAGATGGCGATGAGACTCTTTATAACGGAGCAGCATCCGAAGACTGCCTCAGAGCTGATCTATTATCCAGATGCTGGTCAGAGTTGAATCTGACCGCGTGGGTGAGGAAATGGGTGGCGCAGCAGGTATCGTGCACCGTGAATGCTGGCTGTACGACAGAAGACCTTTGGACAACGACTTTTCTTCAGCGCTTTTGGAACGGACCAAATTCTGCATGTGAGGCCGTAGACGCTCCTCACTGTCAGGATCCTGCTACAACACCTTTTCCATCGGACTTAGATGGCCAAGGTAGACTACTGTATGCACGGTATAAGCTTGTGAGCATTTCTATCTATGGTAATGATACCGTTATTCAAGACTGATGATAGCTGGCTAACCAAGTGGAAGGGGATGGTATTATTTCAATAACGTGTTCCAAACTGTGGATATTGAGCTCAGTCAGGCCGGTTCCAGTATTAGATCGATCACGGAGATTATTGACCAAGCCCCTGATCACAAGTTCAATTTTTTCAAAGATGTCATTGTTGGGATCTTGACTGTCGTGATTCAATTCATACCAGAAACTCGTCCCGCAGGCCAAAAATTTGGCAAAGTCCTTAGCGCAGCCAACTCTGGCAAGAATGTTGCTCAAGCAGTCCCAGGACTCGTAGCCAATGAGTGGCCTGCAGGTGATCCATCTACGATACCGGTGCAAAATGCCGCCCTGAACGCCAAAGTCTTTACAGACGATGACTCCGTAGCGGTGACATAGCGCAGGAATATCAATCAGACGCTGACAGTGATTCAAGGACTGGATGCAATGGCGAACGATCCTGTCTTGGGATTGCCTTCAGAAAGCATCACAGCACCGGACTCATTCCTTGCCTTCACGGATGATGGCCGCTTTCTCGATGTCAGAAGCCCAAGTGTGACAGAAGATGGACGAAGAGCGATGACGAACGGGCTCTACTCATATATCACTTCGGAGAGCTTAGCTCAGAATGGATGGTATGCCCTGTTGCTTCCAGGCTTGAACCCAGAGGCGCTTTTTCAAAATGCTACAGCAGGATGTCCAGCGTGGGCGGGAAAGAACTGTAATGAACACTCCAAAGATCTTGGCTGTAAAGGAACGCTGGACAGTTCTGGCATGTGCGGCGTGTTTTGGTATAGCAGAGAGCAGCGCAGCTCATACACTCTCCTCCATCGAGGTAGCTCGATGGGCAAAGACAAGGTTCTTGACATCATGCACAAGCTAATCGGATATCAACTCGCCAATCTTCCAATTATGTTCGAGCAAGCGACAGCATGCGAATTCCTGCATCTTTTCCCACAAACAGCTCATGCAAGCTACGGTATCTCACAGGATGAAGGAGGCATCTTTTTCGTTCCGAATGAGGACACTCAAAATAGCCTCACGCAGCTGGTTGGGGGAAACAATGAACTGGTGTCTATTGACGCAAGCAACGGTACAGTCTTCTATAAAATTGGTGACAGTACCTATGGAGGCTGGTCTTTACTTTCGATGAACCACACACAGCATCCTCGATTGGTCTACCCCGTCGATACATCTATATACTTAGACTGGGACGGGTTAGAAAATCTCCAATGTACCAGTCAGCTGGACGCGAACGTCGCGAATAGTTGGGGAGGGGATAAACGAAATGACTGGCGTTTATTTGATAGTCGAGACTAAATAGTTGTAAACCCTCCAGCTTAAGTCACCTTCTTCCTCTCCACCGCCGATACCGGCGACACAACCACAATTAACAATCTCATCGCCCCACCCCGACGCCTATCAGCCCCTCACCCATTCATTCGATCACCCTTCCCCCGCCCGCCTAGAGTACTTAACCTCCTAAACACTTGGGTATCGGGGTTTCCCGGGGTCTAATCCGCGAATGAAGATGATGGTGATGAGAGGTAAGGTCTTCTTGGCCCCGCACTATCGATCGTGTAACAAAAGCCAGATTCAACCGTGGTTTCGGAGGATTGGACTGTTCTCTTGGATGGATAACCTCATCATCATGGAACTTCTGGAGAGACATGACCTAGCTATGATATAAAAGCTCAAATTGAGAGAAGACGTTAGTTTCACATTTGCACGCGAGATGTCAAATTTGAAATTAGCTACATCAGCACCGTAATTGACCGAAAAAAAAGGAAAGAAGGGACGACCACAGCCAACCGCTCGCCTCTCACTTCCATCAAGCTCTTATCATGCTTACACAGTATCAATGCTTAGGGTCCAACGCCTATCGTGACTTCACTATTCAATCAATCAACCCAAACTTAGCCGACCTCCTCAACTTCTGCTGGCCAGTCGACGTCGGGTTCCCCTTCGAGTTCCCAGTATCCGAGATGCAGTTACCATCACAGAACGGATTCTCCACATAATTGAACGTCAGAATGCCGTCTTTCGGGTCATTCTGTTCCCAATCCCTAGGCACACTCCCACACGTGGAGCATCCATGCTCCAACACCTTATCAGCCAAAGTGCGGATCTCGGAAAGCGCAAGACCGCTCTGGGTGCCTTGAGGAAACAGACCTACATGCCGAATACCCGATCAGCAAGCCGACTGCAGCACCACAACAAGCAGATAAAAGAATGGAGATTTGATTCATGATGGGACTTACAAATTCCGCCCGCCCCAACCGCCAAGCTTCCGCTCAGCGAAAAGCTCCCAGTCACCCCTTTCGCGCCCCCCTCTACGCCGGCGGAGATGGTCAGACTTTCCGTCTGGCTGATGCAGAGAATGTGGTCGCCGTCGTTGTAGTGCGTGTCGTCGGGGATCTGCGCGGCGTAGACGGCATCGCGGAAGATTTGTACGATCTTGCCGGATTGGCTCGAGAGGGTTGCGCGGTCGCAGAGGGCGGATCCGCGGCAGTTGACGCCAAGAGAAGTGGCGGGGGTGAGGAGGGTGGTGAGGAGGCTGAGTACGAAGGGGAGGGAGGTGAAGGTCGATGAGGCGTACATTGTTGTTGGGTTTTGTGCTTAGGCTTAGGCTTGAGAAGGCAGGGTGAAGTGGATATGCGGGTGGTTGGGTTTGGGGCAAGTGAAAGAACTGGAGCGGAAATGTTCAGGCTGGTGTTTGGATTTGTCTGATAGAAACTGTAGAGTGTGTCCAAGTACATATGAAGGACGAGCAGTATGCTCTTTATATATCTTTCGAGTTGTTGACAAAGTTTCCCTTGCCGGTGGCGATGTCGTGCGATCTCCTCTTTTGTCAAGGTTTTGCCCATACATACTAGTATGCTGGTAAGCGAAGAAGCAATACAAGTCCTTCATTTCGGTGTCAGATTCTTGTGTAGTGAGGCAGGGAGGTAGTGTGAGTCGGAAACGCAATCCATTCAACGACAGCCATCTAATCCTCCAAGGTATCGAGATTCAAGGTTCCTGCCCTATGACAAAGGCTCACGCGTTTCAAATTGGGTGAGTAGTGCTGATAGCGGGTTATTGGTTACTGATACCCTCCGTTGAATAAGGGAATCGACGTTGCAAGACTGATCTCATCTACTGATCAGCATGTGGCGGGCCCCTCGGGTTTCGAAACATGTGGCTATAAGGTTGAGCCCAGCGTCGTTTTTGGGGCATGCTATGTGGTATCGCGGGCCTAGTTTTGGGGCTGTTCGAAACCTTCCATCGATAGTGGAGGATTAGATAATTTATGATGTTCCATGATATCACGGGCCTAGTGTTTAGGTGCATTGTGCCGTGCGGCACATTTCCCGGACCCCAATCTGCATGATGCTGACGGAACCAGGAACCTCAAAAACACACTCAGCTTACGGCCAGATATAGAGCGATTTGACCTTGTAGGGCAACTCTTATCACATTCGGTCTGTATGAGGCTTCTTATCTATCTTTACATATCAATTGTAATACGCGGACACGTCACCACCTCTGCGTCTTGGGCCGTTGCTGGAAAATTCGCGGCTTAGGGCTCATAGGGCAGACGAGCTTAGTAATGCGGCTGGTTTCCCGACGCCAATGTGCCTCATTATCACCAGTCAGGAATTGGCAAGTAACACTAACGCATTTTGATTAAAAAATAAAGGTATATAAATAAAAAAAAATTCCAATGTAGAAGTCGATGGTCGGATGGTGTAGATTGGTTATCACGTTTCCTTAACAGACGTTTAGCGGAAAAGGCCCCGAGTTCAAGTCTCGGTCTGATCAAATTTTTGTTTATTTTTCAAAAATGGACCTGAGCGATTCAGCGTTGAAGTTTTTGCCGAGTGTTATCTATGCAGACGAACTACCTTACATTAATGCCTCTCACGACTAAAATCAATATCAAGAGTGTAAGTAGACTTTCCCGCCTGTGAAAATCAGAATTCTAGCCCAAAAAGCAGACTCTGACCTCCAAAATCGTCAATCGCCCCCTGAAGCCTGATGCAAAGCAATCCCCTGTACTTCTTTCTCTTTTATAACGTATGGTGATCATGTTTTTTTTAAAATAAAAATGTCCTGAGCAGGACGTAAAAAGGCAACCTTTGGCCATGAGATAAGACCGCCCACTCTCACCAACGACCACCCCTATAGAAGCGGAATTGATGCTTTCACCCATGCTTCACGATCTACAATACCGACAGATTACTAACCCTACGATGGACGACTCAAATCATCCTCCAGCTGGTGGCCTGCTTTCAGCTGCCAAGGCGCTAGGCAGTACGTTTCGCCGGGGGCGCTTATCGACTAATTAAATCTCGCATTGCTGCCTCGTCAATCTTATGTCTTTGCTACCCAGCAGCGTCGATATCACCCTCGATCTACTGCTCTTAATTCTCACATAGTACTAATAAACAATCTAATTGTACTCATGGCGTCGTTTTCCGCGCTACCTCCCGAGATCGTCGGCCTTATCGCAGAGTTTGTCGGCCCTTCAGACATCGTCAGCTTTGCTGTCTCAAGCAGAAATACGCTCAGGAGCTCTGAAAGAGCATTGCAGAAGCATAGAGAGCTCCAGGGTCTCTACTACAGCATTGAGATTTGTCGGGCTTTTGCGAGCGAGGTGACTTTGCTTTTACCTTGCTTACGAGAGATGATTTTACTTCCCAGAGCAAAGCTTTATATCAGGCACCTTCGTCTAGAGGTGGGCAACACAGATGGGGAACATAACATGGGATTGAAAGCCCTTGTACCACATGCAGATTCCCTCATGTTCCGACAACCTCTTGCCGACTTACGTATTCGTAACGAGATTGCTGAGACATTGAGCCTGAAGCTCGAGAGCGGAGCCGAGATTGTCAATCGAGCAGCTGACAGTATCTGTCATGGTGATGATCGATTCGCGACAGCACTTCTTCTCTGCAACGTCCCGAATCTTACTTATCTAGATTTAAGAGTTGATGACGATTGGGGCTCCGCTCTCGATTTCCTGGTTCCAATTTTACGTCGCATAGCCAGTAACAATTCATCAGCGCTTGCAAATCTTCAAATCGTTAAGTTGAGGCCTTTGCGCCACAACGAGATTCAGCATATGATCGTTGAGGCCTTTATGTCCTTCCCATCTGTTCATACCATTCATGCCCGGAGAGTTATTGGTCCAGCAGGAGAAGATGAGATTCCGCCAGCTTGGTCATTACCATCAATGGCAAATGGAAGCAGTTTGTCAACGCTCTTCTTTGATGATCAAGGAGAGATCGTCGAAGATGATGTCAATCCAATCGCATGGCTTCACGATATCCTCAGGTCGGCGCCACGTCTCAAAAACTTCAGATGGTGGTGCCACGGAATGAACCGTGATCCGCGCTACAGCTCGACAGAGATAATCGCCATCCTTCTACAGCATGTCGCGCAATCCCTAGAAGAGCTTTTCTTGAAAGGAAATGAACAACCACCAGAAAATATGCAGAATTTAAGGGGCCTATCCACGGTCCAAACACTCGAGATTTGCTACGCAAATTTCGTTCCTGGTGTAGGGTTACCAGCCATGGACTTATTCCAAAGGCTTCCGCCTGATCTGCGACATCTCAAGTTATGGGACACAATGGATTTTGAGCTTGTCCGTGATCTACCCAATTTTCCGGATATGATAAGGCATGACCTCGAGAAATCGACATTGAGAATATTAGATCTTTACGCTCAAGATAGCGGAGAACACAGTAGGAACTCGTCTCTTGTTCGCGCAATAACCGAGGCTAGCTTCTCGTACGGTATCAAGACTTCTGTCAACTTCGTGTACATGGCAGCGATGCCATTTGCCTCTGTATGAGGTTCGATCGCCGTCACTGTGGTCGTCATGTCAGTCAACATCCCTACTCCCATGCGGCCGGGCGGAGTCTATCAGAATGCACCTGTTGTCACCCTCACCAGAATAAACAAATCCCGGAAATCAGGCCTGAAGTTTCTGAATCAATGCGAATGAGCCGCAGCAATTGCGACGAACATGACTAGTCTTGCATGCGCATAGCCAGTTGGAAGCGCTCCTAAGCCTAGGCATACTTTAAAGGGCAGCTGAATGACTGGATGACCTTCCCTGCGGACGACATGGCACCTTGGCCATACTACCAAGTAATCGAGAGGCCAAATTTCCAGCACATTACGGCAAGCAGCTTCGAACAGTATACTTTACATGGTCCGTAGCTCCGTATTACGCCATGACCAGCTTACGTCGTCAATCGAAACGCATCGGATTGAGCTTCCGATCGTTCATCCTCACGTAAATCAATGACGGTCAAGCAGGTCTGAGCTTTAGAAGCGATGACGTGGAGCAGATGACTGCCTCGTGCTTTGTCGCGGCAACCGAAGTTTGGTCAACAGCATGAAGCAGGAAAGTCTGACTGGGAATGACTCCGTGCCGCATCTCGACGTCACGTACTCCAAAAATTCAAGACAACTACGACGTCGTCATGGTTCATTGCAGTAAAACTCTAAGCTTATAGAGATTCAAAGAACTCACCTTTATGCCTTGTCGATCGATGCTTGCATGATGTGCGAGCGTCTGAAATGGGCGGCACAGTGCGTCTTGCATCGTCATGATAAGTGAGACTAAAGGTGTAATCATTCCTTGTGGTAACTTCATTTAGGCTCTGAGCTAGTCCCAGTTCCAAAATAAAGGTCTCATCATTCTGCCGCCCACCTGATGCCGTCTTCTGCGGAAAAGACGACAAGTTCTTCGAGTTAGAATTACACGACGATTGCCATCTTACAAACAGTCGCATTGGTTTCTAGATATCAGACTCAAGTCGCGCCGTGTCGTACTCTGGGTCCTGATCAGCTGACTTCTTGATGATCGTGGAGCTTTCGAGCATCTTTTGCCGACTGTTCGAGGGCCAGTGGGGACCTTTCGCGATTTGAGGGCGATTTGATACAAGTAGCGTACCATATACTGGTAGAGAAGAGACTATTACTGCAACTGAAGCTTCGAGAATGTCACATGTTGTCGCTAGAATTATGACAGCTCCATGCTCGGAGGGTATGACAGCGAAGGCTGTTCGAAGAACATCAAAGATAACGATCAGAGTAGCAAGACAAAATAGGCAGCTCAAGCCGACGTTCTGACGCTTCTTAATGCGTAGATCTTTTAAGACAAACAAAGGAAAAGCCATGACTAGGATATGTTAGTGCGCCAAGATGATCAGTGGTCTGCGGCTTACTGATCAAGTCTGAAACGATATGCAGAGTAGTTGTGTACTCAATCACCGTCAGGGAGTCCCGCCCACTTCTAACCGAGTCACAATGGGCTGTCGTATGTTAGCGAGGACCAGGTGCTGTAAACTAGCATACCTGAATCTGCAACGTATCGCACCGGACCACACATTGTCAATGTTCCGAAGACACAGACAAAGAAGGTTATCGATGTGAAACCCGCGATAGACCACCAGATCTTTCCATTTCTACTCCTATTTGATACCACGAAGAGCATTCGATAGAGAAAGAGGAAAGCGAATTTTACGCCGTAGATGCATAGCCAGAACAAGATAGCAACGGCGACGCGAAGCTGTAGAACAGTCTGATAGTCTGGCCCGCTCTTCTTGAAAGGTTTACCATCGAGATAGTCGCAGAGTTGAAAGATGTAAGGGAATATCTGGACATAGGTCCCTACAAACCCGACTAGTCCAAGAAGCGCGACGGCATGCGCCACGTCGTCCAGACAGAACCTCCCCACCTTTTTGTACCGAATGATGTACCTGCCAATCGAGAAGACGATACAAGCGCCCGTGAAAGTCCATGTCAAAATCTATGGAGATGCTCAGCAGAATGCAAGGACGTTCGACTCTACAAAACTTACAACTAACCCCTCGTGAGATGGCGCAACTAAGGTCATTCTAGTCTCGTTCTATTATCGAGTTATGTATGGTATGGTAAGATAGTCATGAGCCCACTTCTAAGATAATGAAAACATTAACGATCTATCTGCAGCAAGAAATGGTCGAACGCGTCATTCACATCACGCAAAACAGTAAGGATCAACTCTGCATGCACGTTCTGCATCGGCGTCATTTCCGAGATGATCTGCAAGTAACGACATCCTCCGAGTCTCACTGCATATGCACGAAATGTGCCATAATCTTCGCATTGCATACTCGCGGCACCTACACAGCTTCTCCACAACGATTCACTTGAGCAAGCCGTGAGGAAAACTACTGGGTCTGATGCCTGCAGTGACATGCAGCATCTCGTCGCCGCAGGATTGCATGCAGCGGCACATGACACTTGTCGAATAGAATGCCTAACAGAACACTAATGCCTAATGCCAGGCAGACGATTGACGATATCCGTCTTTACACGAATGCATGATATCATCTTACACAGATTGATGAAAATTAAAACTGCTGAAAGGAATGCGAGTCATTGTGCGCATCGGAGACCAAATTGTTTCTCACATTTCATGGCTGACAGTCTTTCCGCCGGTGTCTGGAATACCTCTGAGCGCGCTCTCGTCAAGCTGACGTACGGCACAGCTTTATGTAACCCTACGGCAAACGACGTAACATTAAGGCGGGAAACAAAGGAAAGGATACACTGGAATCTGCAGTACCGGCAAGGCTCACTCCGACTGAAAGCCCAAGATATTCCCGGTTGAATCTTCATCACCATATCCACCACTGCACACACTACTCCGCTGCATCACCACCTTCACGCCGATCTCGCTCCCGTCCGTTAATACTAATCCTTATCACACACTCGCCTATCCTACGCCTCTCCTGAAGATCAATAAGCTCAAAATCCATAGATTTCAAAAGACAAGCCAGGATTCCAACCCAGAGATAATCAACATCAGTCAGAGAAACTTCGTCCTCCACATCCTTGACCCATCCTTGACAATACGAATAGTCAGCCATGACATAGTCTTGTGATGGCTGAAAGGAGCGCCATGGCGCAAAGTGGTCGCGCAATAGAAAACTGGAATACCAAGCCCATTCCGGATCTTGGAAGTGGCGAGGAATTGTCTCTTGGATGAGGTCGTAGTGTGTAAAGTCGCAGCAGGTCTTCCGGACGGCCCATGCGCGGAATTCTGGCGGTAGCGAACATAGCGAGGAGAGGTATGTGATGAAAAAGAGATAGGGGAGGTGGCTTTGAAGAAGTCTTTGACAAGATCGAGGTCCGTATTTGTAAGACTTTGAGGGATGTGAAAGGGAGGCCTTGACTGATCATAGGTCCATCTATCAAGCTCTCCGACGATGTTCTCGGTATCGAAGGATGGTGACGTCTGGAGCCGAGCTTGTCTTTGGTTTTCGAATTTGGCGGTCCATGGAGGAGGGTGGATCTTCGAGTCAAGAATAGATTGAAGCGCTCTTTCGATCACAGGGTTTGCAACCTTATTGTAATATCTGCTGACGAGGGAGAGATTGAAGACGTCTTGCAAAGGCTCTGGGGTAGCCACGTCGGATGAGTTATTCGCTATCAAGGCTTCCACAATATTCGCATGAAGCTCTGGTGGGAGAGAGTTGATATTCTTCTTCGGGTGCTGCTGTTGAGCGTTCATTGCCGTATTGTCGCCATTCAATAGGTTAGAATACTGTTCAACAGATGTTCACTGAAAGTTATATCGCTCAAAGACCGGCGTGTACGCCTTCGACACTCGAAGGGAGATTAACTTGAGTCCGGAGGGGCGCGATAACTTGAGGTCTTGCCGTTTCTTTCGAAAGCTGAATAGAAACGTAGAAGTTATGCTTGCATTCAAACGGGTTTCAAGACAGGCTTTTTGAAGAAGTATCAGACACTGATGATTGTGTCGTTGTAAGTAAGTGTCAAACAAAGCATTGTTTGAGCTCACTTTGTCTATCGACAATACATCTCTACCGAAGGTGGTACAGCACTCTTACGTCGGACAAAGAGGAATGAAACATCTCCATTCCTAGTCTACCCCCTGAAGAGCAGATAACCGTGATTTGTATGATATGTTATATTCAGCTTTCAAGAAGTGGGCAACCGATCGGTCTTCTTTATCACCCTATGAAAGAGCTCTGCGGCAATCTAGGTCAGCATAATGAATTCTAAATTATCGCTCGATCAAGCCGAAGCGCATTTGTGACGCCGCAGTAAGAAGTGAGTGCACAATGAAATATTTTTATGAGCAGCAAGCCAAAGCCAGCCGACTCCATTCTCATACAACATTCTCTCAAAGACCCGCCTCACTCCTCAACCAAGCATTACCAACCGTCCTTCCCTCCCCACTAACGCCCTTGCCCTCCACGCCCTCCTTCCCCACCCCCAACGTTCCCCTATCCCTCATAGCCAACTCCGTCAACACCTTCCCCAACTCCCTCGTCGGACTAAGCTGCCCCGGCAGCAGCGTCCTCATGGCGACAAAAACCGGCGGCGCATAGAAACTCTTCATACCCTTCATCTTCGGCATGTACTTGTGGATCTCGGGGTGCATCTGAGCGTCCACACCGCCGGGGCGAGCAGAGTATGGGTTCAAGGATCTGAATTGAGCATCTTTGGGTAGAGCCAAGAGGGAGGATTCTGCGATGCCTTTGACGCGGCCGAAGTGTGGGGTTAGGCGCGAGGGAGTTGTTGTGGCGCCTTCACCTGAGATGGGGGGTTAGTGAGATGAGATAGGTCTTAAGGGCTATGTATGCAAAATTGAATGTTGTACAAGAATGATAGGGTTGGAGAGATGAATGGCATACCGGATACGTAGACGAAAGTGAAGGGGTCTGAAAGGGTGGAGAATGCCTTTGCCGCCGCGATCGGGTAGTCGACGGTTATCTCTTGGTACAGTCTAGGTTTGTGCTCAGCTTCACGAGATCGGTTTGTTCAATGGAATTATCCCTTAGACTTGGAAGAGTCGTTGCTTACTCTTTGTCAACATCGTTCTGATTGACCCCAAGCGCCCAAACACAACCCGTGGCGCCCTTGAGCTGTTCAAGGAGGTCGCTGGGAAATGACTTGAAGTCTTTGTGAATGATCACTTTCGCCTTTTCGTGTCCTTCAGCCATAGGCACAGGCCGCCGACTGAGAATAGAAACCGTTGTGACCGTGTTGTTGTTGAGCATGTGGTGGAGGACACCGGAGCCGACAAGGCCGGTAGCGCCTGTGAGTATGAGATGCATGCTCAAATCTTGTGGCAATGCACTTTGAATATCTTGCACATCTAGAGAGATGTAGTCGCCAAACGAAGAGGAAAAGGAATGTCAAGGAGGGGGGAAATTCTGACGACTAAGCTGCTTACGTGAGATCTGCTTACGTGAGATCCGATAGTCACCGTCACCGTCACAAATCGTCAACTACCTATTCAGAACAGTGGATATACCGACCAGCCATTCTCCTGGGCCCGTGAAAACATCTGAACGCTGCTTCCGAATTCTACCCTAACTCTTCCATCATAAAAAGTCCTCTCGCCACCTGCAAATAGAGTACGGCTGACGGCTGCAGGTGGATAACCACTGTACAAAATCGTACATTGGAACGCGACTTCGTCCACGGCTGCAAAAAGGTCTTCCCTCAAAAGGTTCTGGCCACTAGTCGTCGGAGACGGTACTGAGATTAAAGGCCGCAGCTCCCGCTGTGAAACAGCAATGGAGCAAATAGCGTACTATCGTTCTGGTTTTCGAGGTACTTCCGGTCCACAAGTGTTAATAGACGTGAAGGAACAACAGCGCTGTGGAATAGCGCTGCTTCATGGCAATCATTGACAGTGATGTTTTGGATCCCAATGTCCGCAGGGGTGCAGACCACGGGTTTGGGTTTTTGATATAGCCCCGAGCTTGGCCACACAGTCCAATTTTCCTTGGGGGCCAAATCAAGAATCGAATTCTTTCCACCTATGTATACTGTCACTGCGCCGTCGTATAGACTTTTCAAGCCACCCCCTGTGCTCCCATTATCGTTGCATGAACTGTTCAGGCTTTGGACTGCAGCCACGACATCGGATTTTCCTGTCAACTTCTCGTCGCCAATCATGAGTAGAGTCAAAGCGCAGGTCGAGCCACTGAAGAAGGCAACAGGAGCTATCAACTGCTCTCCAGGTTTGTCCTGCAGGTCTGGTGAACGAGCCAAATCGCTACCTCGATTGATGAGTAAGACCTCCGGTGAGATACCTGTAAACCCCGAGTAATCTTGAGCAGCAGCGAAACAGTCCTGCCAATCTATAGGATCGTCATTGCCTAGGCCTTCAGTGCAGACTAAGTGTTCATCGATCTCTTGTTCTGTCTGAGGTAACGGATGAATTAAGGCATTTATATTTGGGTCGAATCGCCGCTGAAGCTGGAACGTCGAGACATTGGAGTTCAACATGAACCATAAGAAAAGATACGGTATATAGTATGCGAAGATCATCTTTGCTTTATCTCAATCGATCTTGTTTGCAAAGGAAGGAAATAATCACCCCAACTGAACGATTTCGGCTCATGTAGTCAAGGCAGGAATTAGTCGAGGTCACAAGATTGACGTGTGCACCTGCGCAGAAGCGAAGAAGGGACCGAGTACTCATGATCGACGCTTTGAACATTCAAAAGTCTCAAAGAAACATTTGAGTCTAGCTGAAAAGCACTGCAAAGGATTTTGCCGACTTGCATTTGTTAGACATTTCCTATTTTTAGCCACCATGCTTGAATCAACGGGAATAGGGGAAGCGAATACAGAAGCCGTCATAGCGTCATCACACATTAGCGGAATGTCTCTAGGCATCCTGTTCTCCAATATTTAAGTGCCCTTTTATATCTCCGTAATCCTGCGGCAGCAATAGAGTTAATACTACCACATGAAAGACGACATAGACACTTGAGCTCGTCATGTAGACGTCCGCAATGCGATCGAAGTAGGTAACCATGAATGACATGTCTTCGTTGTCCATGCCATCATTCCACCATGGGCAGGATCAAAGCCATATGTATCATGGCAACATGCTGGGCAGAAAAATTGACGATCTGATCAGGAGGCACACAGAGCTTTGCCGACTTCAAAACTAACAACGCCGCATGCATTGTCATCAAAAGGGTTTCTGGCACAGGTGGTGAGTGCACCTAATTGGACTGAGAAGGCAGCACAGCAAGTGTAAGGGATATGAAGCTTCGCTTCAGAGAGTGGGAAGCTCGTTCCCTATACATAAGGACGGATCGACGTAGACATCAGGATGGCGTACGTGCTCTTACGACCTCACATGCACGCTTTCAAGTATCTTATCAAGATCCCCCCATCGGGCTTCTAATGGTTGATGACTTGCGTAGCCTTTCATCTTGCATCCACACCATAACACGCCACCTTCCAACTCGCATTGCTCGTCCATCGCACAATCAGTCATCCACACACATCTACCCCCTTATCAAACCAGCGCACTCAAACCCCATCCCCTCTCACACATCAATCCCCCAACTTCAGCCCAGTAACAATCTCAACATCGGTCGCTTTCCCACCCCCAAACCCGTCCTACACCCACGCACCTCACGTCAGCACATCCCCACCCACAAATGACCAAAAAACCCAAGACAAAACCTACCACATCATAAGGACAACTACTAACCCCAACCACCGCCTTCTTCAGCACCTCAAACTCCACAAAATCCCCGGGCCGACTACACCCGAGATCCTTGAGCGTCATATCGGGCGTATTCTGAAAGACATTGAACGGATCCACCGCCGTCACCTCCAACACGTTTTCCATCCCCCACGCCCCCATAACCTCCCAAATATTCTCCGCGCAATTCCTATGCCTTTCCAACCCCTCCCCCCCTTCTCCTTATAAAAAGCCGGATTACAAGCCATAAACGTCAAGTCATGCGTATGGCACGTATCCCCCACCAGCTTAAAGATCGCCTCGCCTTTGTTCGTGATGAGCGCGTCGCCGATGGCGGGGGGTGCGCTGCCGCCGAGTGCGTAGCGCGTGTAGGACATGGAGAGGTGTTCGTGGGTTGTGTTGTAGGGTGCGCTGGGGGTGGTGGTGGGGGAGGGTGGGGGGGAAAGGGAGGAATGGGAAGGGGAAGGGGAGGAGGGGGAGGAGGGGGAAGGCAGCACCCAGGCCATCATGTCGACGATTTGCCGCCCGTGCAGATCGATGATGCGGAAGGAGGTGCCTGGGTGAACTTCGAAAGCGAATCCGTGGCCGCCGCGGACGGTGAAGTGGTGGGGTGGGGAGAAGGAGGAGGAGGAGGCGTTGGTCGCGGGACCCGGGGAAGGATGGCCAGGGAGGGTTTTGAGAGTCATTGTGAGATATACTGGGGCAGAATCTATGGATTTTGGGGGTTTTCGTCGCCCTCGGGATTTGTGGTTGTGGGCGATGACGTCATAGTCGCTACGGCCGGTGCAGAATTGAAGGCCCTGTGCTCGCCGTCGTCCATCGTAGTGGAACGTGATTCTGATGATGATTCGTGGCCCATGGCGTATGATAACCATTTCTTTTGGCCTTTTGTTGGAAAACTGCTCATTGATTAAAGAAGTATTCATACTACTGTACTTTTGAAGGCGATGCAGTACAAGGACAGATGTGCTGAGGCCCACGCAAAGAATGAAGAAATACTTTAAGCATATGAGCGAATTGATGAAGCGTCGTAATAGGATCATATGCCCAAGCCAAGGGTGGAGTTCGGCAATGGTGTTTGATCCCTGACTGTTCAATGGGGATGGCAGACTTGAACGTTTTCCACATGAAATACGTAAGCCTTGAACAACTGCGACTATTAGGGTCGTGTAAGGACGTCACTTGCGACAGCCACAGCAGTGCTTCGCTTGATCCGTTCGCTGACCATTGTTCTTTCATGTGAAGGCAAGGTTTTCTGGGCAAGATACTTCGCGAATGGTTGTTAGTATCAGGACTGACATTTCCAAAATGAGCACTCTTATTTGGGGCTGGTCTATTTCCAAATGTAGAAGCAATTGCTATGATTTGATGATCTTCAATTGAAGCAGAGCATATCTGGTTACTAACTATGATGAGCTTTCAAGTCTGGGTTGCAAACAATTATTATTATTTGTGTGTTGATGTAATGTAATAGCTGAAAAGCACCTGTCGCAAATTTTACGGCCCTTCAGCTATTTTCGCAAGTTCCTCCCCACTCCCCTTGACTCGACATATCAAGAATCTACGGCAGAGTCGGGGCAATCAATCTATTGGTCTCATAGCTGACTCCACAGAGATACTGGTGTTCGATGTATCTAGTAGTCGTTCCAGCTCCACGATCCCTCATAGTGGGCCATGCTGAGCTCATTCTCAGTGCGGACGAAGGTAACCATGATTCTCCCCTTGCCGTCGGTGGTAGCCGCCAATGCCTTGGAGTTCTGAACATTGCCGTAGCCCAAACTCCATGTGTTTGTGACTTTGCCGTTCTGCTGAACAATCTCATTGAGAAAGTTGTTGTTGTCGATGAAGTAAATGCGCGTCTGAGGAGAACATCAGCGCTGTGGAAGCTCCAAAATTCTTGGGGATAGTCTTTTGTCAGCATCAGGTGTGTATCATACGTACATTTGTGATATCGCCTTGATATGCAATGGCTGCAATGGGAGTGTTGGCCCTTGCCTTGCCTTTCGGAATAACTTGGGTGTTTTTGTATTGGTCTTTTGCCATAATGGGGCCGTTACCGGCACGCTGGCGGATGTCGCCGTCTCTGCCTTGATAGTACATGATGACGTCTCCATTGGAATTAGTGATTTGAGCAATCTCGCCGCCAATGGGGAAGGGAGCTGCGGCCAAGACTGACGGGACAGCTGCCGCTAGGGCAAGGACAACTGTTGAGAAACGCATGATGAGAAGTGGTTCTATATTTGTGAAAGGTGAAAGTCCCTGTGGTGGAAGAATGTAGTGAGTCTATGCTATAGATCAGGTTTCAAAGAAGTTGATAGATCAGGATTCAAAGAAGTTGAAATGCGAAAGGCGATACACCAGCTTTTGATTGTCATCGCTCACACGTGATACTGTGTACCCTTTCTCAAGCCATGTTTAAGCAGCTGGTCCTGGTAATGAGTCGTTGACGAATGGGACGCGCCCTTGTCTTCACTGAGCCCTTTCGTAGCCACACAGCCAAGGGTTCTTGGCCTAATGGGTGGTCCTGTGGGGCTTGTGCATCGATCCCAGTCCTTCATTTGCTAATGTTTTGGACTTGGAGCAAGCCAAAGGAGGAGCTCTTAGCGATTCGCATCGCTAGACAGCCAGTAGTATCGGCGGATTTGTGCGCGGTCGCAATTGAGTTTAGACGAATATGGCCTTAAGCATTGCCACTTCCACCATTTAGCTTTCTTCGAACGCCATTGGATCCACTGGCGCGCCCACCGCTCTTCTTGGGCCCACTCCTAGTCGAGCGCCTCAAGGGACAAATCAAATGGCGACCTTGGGGTGGAAAGTGCCACGTTAGATAAGAGAGGGTTTCACTTGCTGCAGTAGATAAGTATAGTTCCCCTAGCCGGGCTGGAGCTCCGGCGAAGGCCTCAAGTGTATTTGACAATTGCTTTTACTAGTTCAAATATTTAAGGCTTTTCATCCCGAAGCCAGTTTAAATCGGGTTGCGACCTCACGCAGCCCTCGTGTACAAGATCCAGCTGGTATACGGCGCTCTTGCATTGTTTACGGTAAGTTCCAAGCGGCGAAGACCCGGGTACGGAGACAAATAAAGGGGCGTCGAGGTGGTAGCGCCGCCCCAGGGGTAGAGCTCCACTGATGTTCCTGATTTGGACAATGTGGATACTGGTTCGAATATTGAGCTCTTCTGTGTAGGTTTTGCTCCGCGGATGGTAAAGAGGCGCATTCGAAGACGAGGAAGCTGCACTAGAATCAGACAATGTTGGAGAGTTGATTATGGTTAAATGTAATATATTAAGGTGTGAATTGTAGGATATGAATTATGCTTAAGAAAATCAAGGTCCATGACAAAGTCTGGCTAGTCACCACTCTGTCGCCAACACCCATGAAAGCCACAGTTGAGGTAGAAGCATTCCCTGGTCCAGCCGAGCCGCTTGGTTGTGCTGATCCTGTATCTGTACTGTTCGGAGGGCCATTGCCAGAGAGTATGGTACCATTTGGACCAGCAGAAGACCCAGTATTGTTTGCTTGAACACTTCCGGAACCATCAGACCCCTTTGAATCCGAATTTATGGGACTTGCCGTCTCCGATGAATTGAACGCAGGGCTTTCTCTGTCTCCTTCCTGTCCGCTTGATACATCATTTGAGGACCCCGCCGCCTTTCCACCTAGTGATGAAGGGTTGTAGTCAAGCTGTTTGGAACCATGAGTATTCTCCTTCGTGGGCTGATTCTTTGATGTGCCGGCCAATTGAGACTTCCCGCCAGACTCGTAAGGACTAAAGAATTGATCTGCGAAGGCGCTGGCTTTGGTGTTTTGCTTGTTTTTGCCCTCGGTGCTGGCATTTGGTACGTTATCAGAGCTTGTGTTCATCCCTGATGAGTCCATCCCTAATGAGTCCGTCGAGTTCTCATTCGTGCCAGTAGTACCAGAAGATTGTGAAATGGATTGGGATGCGCTATGGTCCTTAGACTGGACTACGTCATTGCTGTTGTTTACACCGCCAGCTTTGGCACCTTGATCATTGGCGCCACTTGCTGGTACGTTATTGCCCTGCACGCTATTGATGTCCGTGCTTTTGTCGTCACCGCCAGCATCCGTATTGCTAGTCTGTGCGCCCGCGGTCCCTAGTCTTGCAGCGTCTTTGTTCTCAGTATTGCCTCCACCACTACCACTAGAGCTACCGTCCTTGCCGGTGTTTGGGCTTGAAGCAGAACTCTGGCCACCTACGTTCTTGCTCCCAGAGCTATTATTGTCACTACCTTTTTTGGCAGCACCTGTATGGGCAGCATGAGTACTACTGCGGACAGAGCCACCGCTACCGGGATTGCCACTAGCTGCTTTGTCGCTACCTGAGCCGTTCGCAGTCTCCTGGCTTCCGGTACTTCCGCTGCCAGTACCGCTATCGTCAGTGTTCCCATCTTTCCCTGCGTTTCCATTGCGCTCGCTGCCAGTACTTTTGCTGCCAGAATCTTGGCTACCAGGATTCTTGCTGCCCGCACCGTTGGAGTCCCCACTGCCGTTACCGGCAACACTACTGCTTTTGTTCGGAACTTTGTCTGCTTTGGCATTGTTGGTATCACCGCCAGCTGGTTGATGGCCCTCCCCATCATTCTTGGTATCTTTGCTTCCAGTGTCGCCGTTACCATTACCCGCATTGCCACTCCTATCGCTGCTCGTACTCTTAGGGTCATTATTACCACTGCTGGTGTCTTTGCTTCCAGGATCATTCTTGCCAGGATTCACGATCCCAGTGTTCTCAGCAGGAGGCTCCTGTACGTGAGCAGCCGCAACAGCCGTAATCTTTGGCACAGCGGCCACAATCGACTGGCCAGGATGTGTTGGAGAACCCGTAGCACCAGCAGCAGCCGCAGCAGTCACAGGGTTGACAATGTTCTGCTGCGGAACCAATGCAATAGGTGGATCGAACAAGCCTACGTACTCAGCCGGTCCAAATTTCACGACATGCGCACAACCTGTCGACCAAGAAGGATCGGAGGATAAGATCTTCGAAGGCGGGGCGATGAATGGCAACCAGGGTGATCCGTAGTAATATGTATGCGGACCTGCGCCTAAGCCCAAGTCCGGGACAGATACTTGCGCGACGCCTGTTGAGGGGCATGCGAGGTCTGCGACGTTGAGTTGGGATTGTCCTGTTAGCAGGGGGACAGGATCGGAGCCGTCGGGTCGTGGGCTTGTGACTGGAGGAAGAACGAAGGTGGAGATGTCCTCGGCAGCGAAGGAGAATAAAGGGGATGTTAGAGTGGTGCCTACGGAGCCGCATTTGTCGTTGACGATCATGGAGCCTTCGACTTGCATGTAGACTGATGGTGCGACTCTGCAATCTCCGTTGGTATTGGGGGTTTGGTTGGACTAAGGTACTTACAGAGTGTGTCCATTGACGACAGTGCTCCCTTGGTAGGCTGATGCGTCGGTATCGTCAAGGGATGTGAAGTCTGGCAATGCGCGCCATGTGCTCAAGTCTGAGACGGAGCCGTATTGGCGACCGACTGACTTGCAGTATGCCTGTCCGGTAGGGACTGGGAAGTAGTATACTTGCACTCGTGGTACGTGGAAATAGCAGTCTCCACAACATTCTATGCCCGTGATTTCGTGGCTTTTGTCGTGGCCTGGGGGATACACAGGCGGTATTTCGAGTGGGAGTCCTTGGAAAGTCCCGCCTTGAGGTGTTGATTGCTCATTGGGACATAAAGACAACGGAAGATGATTCGAACCGGAGGCAGCTTCACTGGCGGAGGAATACGATGAGCATTGTGGACTTCGCCCGAAGCCCTGCTGCCATTCTGCTGGTAAAGGATGCGAAGCGTTTGCAGTGAAGTCAAATGATCTGAGGTACTCTGCTTGGCTTGCTAAATATGAAGAGCAAGCCAAGGTCGTGGTTGATGACTGGCAGGCATCAACACTGACATTGACAGTAATTGAGCCCGCCTGGCAGGTCAGACCGTAAATGTCGCAAGCTTGCTGCGTACCGTATGGGATGTAATAAGAGAACGGCGTTACCGATCCCGCCGCGGCTGTTCGTACATTTGTTGCCGGCGGCTGCGTGATGGAGCATTGCCATGGTAGTATTGATGTCGGAACGCTGAGTGCAGATGCAGTGAGCTGTAAAGACCAATTATGGTATCCAAAACCGCCCGAACTTGGAATCATTCGACTTAAAGATCGTTATGCATCGACGCGTTTCCGTGGCAGAGTGAGACGTAAACAGGGGGAAGCTCTAATGATAGCTTTATAGATCCCTTAGATGCGGGTGACGAAAAATCCGATACAGGTAAGCCGTAATTTGGTGGGGAAACGCACCGTCCTCCCTGCATTACGAGGAACCAAAGTTTCTTGTTTCGGGGGATTCGCTAACCTTCGAGCCGAATTGGGTAAAGGCGGCTGGATGTCAACCAGATGATAGATTCATAATTACCCCTTATGTAGATCTCGATCCATCTAACGAGACACTTGGCGGTAAGTGGAAACTTTCAGGCTGCAAGAGCAAGGAGCTAGTAGATGACATGCCTCCCGGTCGGAGGATGATAGGCCGACTGGGTGCTATCGAAAAATGTAGCTGTGAATGTACGGGCAAGTTGGCCGCAAGAGCAGACCCTCCGAAGCCGATTCGACCACAGTATCCATATGACACAAGGACCTGCTACTCCGAATCTCCCTGCAACCGGGTGTCCAAGGTTGATCCCGAATCGACCGTTTCGGGAGGAAGGCATGGGATACTAGAGGTTTCAGTACGTCATTAGCGTCGACTCACCCGTCCTACTTCCTGCCGCACCAACGAGGGCGAAGGTCCGACGGCCAGGCCAGGGAACGCTTGAAAAATCATCTGGCCTGAAACCCCGGGGAACCTTGAGGCTGCCATGAAACAGCCTCATGATATTGAAGGTGATGTACTTCAGTGTTGGTCCAGCACAGATCATACTGGCCTCCAACGTCGACTCAAAACTCCCCTCTTTCAGCGCGGTCCTGTCTTGGCTCCTTGGTTGGTTGCTGAATGGAGGTCCTGGGTCGAGCAATCCATGCAGGTTGAGTTTCGAAAGACTTGCGAGAACGTACACCAGTCCTTGTAGGAAGTAGTTCTTAAGGTCTTATTGCTGATGTACGATGGGCCGTGACGTATAGATTGCTCTGAGCTTGAAAGCAACATTTATTTGTATCCCACGCTCCAAGATCGCGCCAGCAAAGTCTACCTCTTTCTTGCAGACCTAAAGTTTGCGCATTCGTCATTGATAGCGTAGACAATCAAACTTGTGGAGGGTAGTCGTGTCGTAACAAGCGATCAAGTCTCTTTGCGACAAGGAATGCCATGTCTGATCACTGGGCTACCCTTTCGCGAATGTGGTTGACGAAGCGCTTTGGAAGGAAGCGATGAGCTGGAGGACGGCCGCTCTGTCAGACATGGTGCTGCATTTCGTTCTAGATTGTGCTCGCAACTGAGGAACTTACAGGAAACCCTCTGAGCGTTACGCTCATCCCTTGCTCGTAGTTTCCACATCGAAAAAGCTACTATTGTTATTGGCAAAGCAGCTTGAAATATATGCCATGCTCTATCAACGATCAAGAACTTCTGCTGAATGGACCGGAGTTCATTGTTTTGGGAATTATCTGACATCGAAGGCATGCTGATTGCTTGGCGCCAAGTCGGATTTAATCGGAATTAGAACCAAGATCTTCATCCCCGGAGGAGCGTCCGTGATGTTGCAAGCACCGATGATCTTTCGTCCATCAAAGCCGGCGGCTACAGCATCTCTATCTGGCTTGCGGATTATTTTGGCATGAGCAGCCCTCTCTACGAATCTCTCAGCTCCAATCATAGCTCCCTCCATCTCGGAGGAGACCGCAGGCCTCATGGCTTGCGCACAGCCCAACCCCGGGGATCCGAGTCTTTCCACAGCACGCAAAAGCGAAGGTTGACGAGCAATGGTCTGGGTCTCTATCATACAAACGCACTTCACAATTCTGAAGGCGAACAACGTGGTCAAACGTTTCAGTGTCTCTCCATGAGCAGCAAGTTGACAGAGATGGCTAGTGTATGCTTGCGTCGACAAAATGCGCATGCTGGCCGCATATGCTGACTCGCCAGTAGTCACCGAAACCTCACTTCTTGTGAATTCCCTCTAAAGCTCACCCTCCAAACTGCTTGCTATCCAAATGCATCTACACCAAAAGAAGCACTCTTGATCATACCAGGAAGACTTTGGTCGATGAAAAAGCTTGGAGAATAAGAGACAGCCTTTGGAAGTCATTGAAGAGTCATCAAGCCCGCTTGAGGCGCTCGTCGATTGATTCGAGCTCCGATTGGCTGCATACGTGCCTACCAGATCATGGAGGTATATGGTCTGTGTGAAGTATGCAACCCTGCAGATGTTGGGAGCTTCTTGTCTGCTGCTGCAAAAGACATCGCCTAATGCAACTACAAACGTTGGTCCGTGCAGCTTGGGCTGTGGATGAAGTTGCGTGTACGGAGGAAGAGCTGTGGACTTTCCAATACAGTGGTATCGCTGGTGCCAAGAGCCAGCGTCGAAAAACCCATACTCAAGACACCCAGCACTTTGATTAAAGAGGTCACATGCCCACTACAACGTCAGCCACACGATTATAGACATGAAATGGGTCATTTCGCCCATGGCTATTCTCGATGGCCGTCAACTTGGATATCCCTTCAAAGACGTCTTCAGGATCTGGAAAATCTCATTTGCAAGTTGAAGACGCCTTTCAGGCTTCAGCTACCGCATTGCCAGCCTACGAGTCGGACACTCGACTACACTGGAACAAGCGCATTTCAGCAACTTTGGGAAAGCGGTTGCCTCCCAAGCGCCCGCGTCTTACTTCATCAACTCCGCCTATAAGAGCAGAGGCTTGTGATACGCGTCTTATTCGCAAGTGGCTCGACAATTGTATCTTTGGACATGCTAGCGCTTGTTTCGTTCCGTCTGAAACGCCGGAAGCGATGGTTACAAAAAGCAATGGTTACAGTCAGGCTTGTAGAGGTTCAAGATCAAGCTGTCGTCGAGTTCAAAAGCTGGGACAATGATACAGTACCCCCTTACGTTACTCTCAGCTGGGCCAGGGGTGATACCGATGCCCAAGATGGTCTGACGTCAAGCCGTGTCGCTCGAGCTTCCGAGACCAACTTTCTACAGGGGCTACACCTTCCCCGAACGGTGATAGATGCTATAGAACTACTAAGCAGACTGGGAGAGCGCTTTCTCTAGGTTGATCTTCTTTGCATTGTTCAAGACGATGAAGACGATAAACAGCGGTACATTCCACGTATGGGCTCAACCTATGCTGCGTCGCTGTTCACAATCATCGCAAATAGCAAGAACGGTGCCCGGGAAAGACTATCGGAGACTAGGTCCACTACAAGGCTGGGGAGACAAATTGTGACAAGAGTGAATAGCGTCAGCTTGGTATCTTGTCTTGAGCCAAAATGTGACTCCCTTGATGATGAGATCCTTCCCCCTTGGCAGACAAGAGCCTGGACTCTCCAGGAGAAGCTTTTGTCTCCTCGATGTCTAATGTTTGGCTCGAATCAAATGTATTGGGAATGCCTGGAAGGAGACTGAGTTTGAGCACCTCCCAAATGGAACCTTCCCTGCACTGTATCCGACGCAGTCGTTATCTCGTGGGATATTGTGCGCGAGCGACAAGAAGAGCTACCCAATGACTACCAGTCATTCCACAGGCACTTCTCGGACATGGTGCAGCTATAGAGTCGGAGTACTCTATCATTTGAGTCTGATGCATTGCATGCGTTGGAGGGTATTCTAAATACGCTGCGTCTGGTCACTAGGATCCGCATCTCAAGTCCACCTTCTCAAGGGTCTTGATGTATCATTTATAGTAGAATTGAAAGCCACCAGGGCTATCGAGAAATATATTTCTGAACCCATCTCGTCCAACGTAAGTGACAGGGCCTTGTCACTTGTCATCAGCACCAATGCTCACCACCCCAATCACAAACCCGGCAAACACATATTTTACAATGGAAAAAGAAGTTATACCGCTGCCGACGCCCTGCGTTCATCGAGCCCCACCCCATTCTCCCCTCACGTCGGCGGCACCCTGAAGTTCGGATTCTTCGTCTTGGCTACGCACGTGTCGTGAATGTAATTTCCTGTTCACAAGCACGACATCAGCATTCGCCCCTCACCGCCTTTACACAACTAGGTAGAGAAGTCTGCAAATGCACTCACCCCAAGCGATCAGAGCCCAATTATCCGCATTCACCCTCGCAAGTTCGGGTTTCAAACCGGGAAACTTACCGGCGGCGAGTTTGGCGGCGTTGTCGGGACCGTAAGCACCCCCGCCGCTGGGAAGGGAAACGTCTTGAGTTCTAGAGGGGAGGGGGGCGTCAGCGAAGCTGCCATTTGGGCAAGGGAACAGGAGGCAGGGGATAGGAGAAAACTCACGGGCCTTCATACATCGGGAAGGAATGATATTTCCCATCCGGACTCTGCGGCGCAATAAACGTATGCGTGAGTTCGTGAACGAGCGCGCGCTCTACACCCCGCCGCGCAAACGATCATTAGCCCAACCCAACCAACCTCACAATCAGAATCAACACATAGACAGAGGGGGCCTACCTCTCGCATCATACCACCCCAACCCCTCCCCATCTTGACACGGCAAATCCCCCGCATCGATGAACCCCTCAAAAAACACCGGACAGAACCCCATCCGATTCTCCTCCGCCACCGTGAACGCCACCGCGCCAGGCCAGCACTCTCCCTCCTCCGGCTTACAGTCGAAAATTAGCTGGTCTGGGTTAGAGCTGCCGATGCGCAGTTTGGAGCCCATGCGGGCGAAGTATTGGCGGCCGTAGGAGAGCCAGGGTGAGGTGGGTGAGGAGGGGGAGGAGGGGGGGTTAGGGAGGAGGATGGCCAGAAGGCGCGGACGTAGGGGTTTGAAGAGGTGAATCTTGTGGGGGATGTCATGGATTTTGTGATTTGTAGGGCGGAGGAGGCGGTGGTGGTGAGGATGGTCGTTTGGGAGGGGGAGCAGTTGCGGAAGATGGAGGAGCGGGGGAGGAGCTGAGAGTGGTGGGGTTGGGAGGTGAGGTTGGTTGGCGTGGTGGAGGGGAGATGGGTGGTGAGAGGGTGGGTGAGGGTGATGGTTGCGAGGCTTGCGATCGCGATGGTGTGAGGGGTGAGGAGGTGCATGATTACTCTGTTGGGTTGTATGATCTTGGAGAAGCGTGCAGTGATGGTCTTCGAGGGTGAGACGAAGAAGGAAGGGGGGAAGACAGATGTTGTCCATGGCGACGTGATCTTGAGCGGGGCCTTTGAGTGTCACAACCTCCCATCCATCCATCTAGTGGCAAGACTCGTGATGTCGCGTCGTCTTGCTGAATTCCATCTTCCACCGAGTGTGATGGGGTCTATTCGACCACAGCGGAGGTGGGTTGTGCTGTGTGTCAAGGCGAATGTTTCAGGGAGCTAGACGCGCTCTGATACGTGGCGTGCCTGCATGGCCGCTGTTGAAACATGTTTCGAGTGGGGAGTCTGCAGAGGCGCGTATTGGACTCCCAGTGCTCCAGTCAAGCGGAGCATGAGACAGGGAGACATGTGCGCTGTCACTTGCCCAAATTCTTGGCCTAGGCAGTTGATGCAAGTATTTACAGTCGCAATTCGACTGTAATCAAATGGATAAATGCCTGTTAATCATGACTCGTGGCAAGGTGATAGGATACTGCCGAGGGTGGCAGGAGTGAAGTCCTCCGAAAGTTGAAAATCCTGCGGCGCACATTTCCCAGCGCGTTAGACAGAATAGAAATATCCATTGTGAGCACTGATATTCCTTCTCGAAAATGGAGTAACGCGTTTCTTCTTGAAAATGATCATGTCCTTGGGCTCTTCGCACAACACCAGCTCTTTCTCCAGAGGCGGAACTTTCCTTGTCCACTCTGGCGCCCTGAACAAAGCTTCTGCAGGTACGTCAGGCCTGTAAACATGTTTGTGGTCTCTTTGTATTCCGAGTTGTAACCTCCAGTTGAAGGCATCTACGAGCGCCTCCACCGTGCTCGCCAGGATGGCATAACGCTCGGGGTTGGTATCCTCAGGATCCGGGATGGTCTGGAGATCAAAGAACGCTGGACAGGGGTGAAAGTAGATATATTCAACCTCTGCGGAGACTAGATCATGCCATTGTGCACACAGCATCTCGTACAGTCGATATATGGATCGAGTTGGGGTGTCCCGTCTGGCAAAAAGCGGGGTGTACAGTCGTGTACCCATACCGTCTTGACGAATGTCAGACAGTCGAGGATTGTCGATGAAAGCCTGAGGAGTGAGTTGAGGCGGCAGACTAAATGTCCATGGAATTGGCCAGAGCCATCGGCAGATGGTCTGGAATGGACGCTGGGAGCGATACCAGGCCATGCGGAGAGACGATCGGACTCTGTATTAGGTCCAGGGTGGACCCATCCAAAAAGACCGCCATACTCTTGTGATGCACACACGGATGCTGTTGAACAGGCCCATTCCCTGCGGAATCGGACCTGCCATCGGAGTGAGTGATGAAGTGCTAGGAGGTCCCATGCACTGAATGACGAATGCATGGAAACAAAATGTGAAATTGCGCCGAAAGAAGAATAAATAAATAAATCAGAGATCCTACGTCCGCCTTCAACCTAGATTCTTTGGTTGAAGCTTGCGGGCAGAGACATAATTATGTCTCGAAAGACCCACACGAGCGACACGCTACTACGAATTAGGGGATAGGTAAGAGTCATGTAAAGCCTCGCCACACATGTAGCGCTCTAGACATTGGGCGCTGCTGCTTTCACAGTCGGTACATTTTCAATAAGACATAGCTTCACGATAACAAAGAGATGAGGTTGTAGTATTGGGAAGTGGACAGTATGACTGTCTCGGATTACAACACATTCTCCGATACAGCCGCCTAGTATTCGCAGATGACGCATTCAGTAAATTGAATAGGTGGAAACTCCGGAAGAAATGAGGCCTGCAACAGCTCAAATAGGCGGGGTAAGTACATTTTCTTATCGTCGGCGCATATGAGGATCTAGCTAGACTAGGGGTTAGTGGGCCAAGAGCTCATTTCGCCTAATTCCTTAGGCTTTTATATAGTATTTTGGCAGCCCCTACTCCATTATTCTTATGATTATTTCTGTTAATTAAAGGGTTTTTAGAATACGACTTTAAGTATAGCTAGTTGTTTATACTAATATAATATTATAATACTTTGCTTTTAATTCTATTGCTTAGAGCTTTTTTTCCTTACTATATTATTTTCTTAGAAAAAGAAATAAATATTTAAAGCCTATAAAATAGTAGGTAGCCTTATTGCCGCTAACGCTAAAGTTAAAAAATCTACAAATAATAAGAGTTTATAATTATAATAATTTTCCTTTTAGCTTATAATATTATATACTACTACCTCCTATCTATAATTACAACTTACTAATAACGTTAAAAGTAAGAGACTTTTAAATAATAATCGGGATTTTTTTAGAAAATCTACTATAGTTCCCAACTACTATGTACCTTCCTTATTAAGGCTACTTTATATTTTTTCCTCCTTTTAAATATATCTTTTTTATATACCCTCCCTACTTAAATTATAAGGTAAAAGATTTTTATAAATACCTTCCTATATAGTAAGAATTATATATAAGCTTTATAAATATATTAAATAATAAGTAGCTCTTTTTTAATATAATCTTAAAGGCTAAATTTTTAAATTTAACCTTAAATATATTAAAGAGATTTAGAAAAATACTTTCCAAACTAAAGATCTTATTAAACTTATTAATAGTTTAATTATATAACTTATAAGAGATTTAATTTTTAAAGAATTTAATATTATATATAATATTATATATAGCTTCTTAATTTATAAAAAGATCTTAGTTTATTTTACCCCTTAAAATAGATATATAACTTTTTATAAAAAGTTATTAGATTATAAATACTATTTATAGTTTTTTTTATTATATTATATAAAAAAATCTATTAAAGTTTTTAATAAGTATTATATTAATAGGATAATAATAATATAATAAAATAATTTAAAATATTAAGTAGAAGCTAGAGCTAACTTAAAATATAAGTAGTTTTTAAAAGCTAAAGTTATAACTCCTTTAGCTACCTTATTAATAACTTTAATAAAGTTAAAAAACAAGTAAATTTGCTATAATTAAATTTATAAAAGTTTTTATAAATTACTTTATTATTAATAATATTTTTATAGAATATATAAAAATAAATATAAAATTATTAAATATAATAATTATAAAAATAAAAATTATTAAAATTTAAATAAAATTTTAATCTTTTTCTAAGATAGGATTTTATATTTAAAATGACTATTTGCAATTCCGTCCTTATTAGGTAGTATTTTAGAAAAATTATAATATTTTATAATTAACTTTATTAACCCTTTTTTAAATAGAGTACTATTATTATTATATAATAAATAAGTATATTAGCTATAGAATTATTTAAATAAATATTATATATAATAAATCTTATAAATTATAAAAATAGGAGTTTAAATAAGCTATAGAGGTTTAGACTAGCTACTACTAAATATACTTTACTTTTTTATAGCAATAGATCTAGAAACTTTTATAAAAAATATAGAAAAATAAAATACTTATTACTAGCTTCTAAAAATAGCTATAACTTTAATTTTATTTTATATTTTTTTATTTTTAGGCTTAGTCTTCAAAAATAATGAAAAATTTAAATATATTTATAATTTGTTATACTTAAAGGGCAATTCTATTAATAACTTTATTAATATAAATAATAAAGCTTTTAAGTATATTAAATTCAATGTTATTAATAATATAATACTTAAAATAGGCTTTAAAGCAATACTTATAAAAAAAATCTTTTTAATACTTTTTAATATATATTAATAGTAATAAATAAGTAATAGCTTCTTAGCTTCTATTAGAATAATATATATTAAGCTAACTATTACCTCCCCTTTAATTTAAAAATAGTATTTTTTATTTTTAATCTTTTTGCTAAAAGCTTATATTATATTATCTTTTATAAATTTTATTATTTTATAATTCTTTATTATTTAAATAATTTCTTTATAGTTTTGCTAGAAAATATTAATATAAAATAATATAATAATAATTTTAATATTATTTATAAAAAGCTTAGCTTAACTATTGGTATTGAAGAGGATATTATTAGTTTTTTACTAAAATTCCTAAGTATTAAAATTAATATTATAGAGATATATATTAAATTTTTAAAAGATAAACTTTAAAAAACTTTAATAAAATTTTTTTATATCTTTAATAAGAAATTAGTATTATATAAGAATCTTAACTTCTTTACTAGACTTTTAACTTATATTATAAAAGTTATATAATTTAAATGCTTTTTCTTAAAATATATATATAATATTCTTATAAAAAAGAAAACCTAGTATAAAGTTAAAAAAAATATTTATTTAAACTTAAAAAAATAGAACACCTTGCTATTCTATTATAATAATTATTATTTTAAATATATTTTAAAATTCTATTAAAAGTTCTTTTTTTAATTAAATACTATTTTTATAAAAGGTTTTAGATATTTTTTATTTATAAACTTTATTAATTTATTAACCTTAGAATTTATAATTATACGCCTTTTTTAAATATTAACTTTTATAAATATTTAATTCTAGGAAGTATTTATAATTTTAAATACTTTAATTTAATAAAAAAAGCTACTAGCAAATTAGACTATATATATAATAAAAGATAATAAGCTAATTTATTATAGTTATAAAAAACTTTCTATAAAAAAACTAATAATAGCTATTATTAAGAAAATAGCCTTATTTATTGCTGCTTTTAATATTAATTTAAAAACTAATTAGCTAATAGGAAAAATAAATATTCTAGCTAATAATTTCTTTTATTTCTATTTTAAGAAAATTATTAATAATTAATTTTAGTTAATAAGTTTTATAAAATTATAGCTATATTAGTATTTAAGCTTTTTTACTAATAATCCTAACCTTTAATTTTATTAAAGCTTATTAAAGTTTTTAACTATAGCTTAGTAAAGAATATATATACTATATTTATAAATATTTAAAATAGCTATTTTAAGTTTTATATATTTAGAAACTTAGAATTCATTATACTAGTAATAAAAAAAAACTTATATAAATAATTTATTAATTATTCCTATTTTTAGATTTAGCTAAAAATAATAAAAGTATACTTTATAAAAATAAAGTTAAAGTATATAAGATAGGGATTTAATAATAACTATTTTAATTATAAGTTCTCTAGCTAGTTAATTAGACATATTATTAATAGAATTCGCAAAACTTATAGTAAATATAATATTAAAAAATAATAATTTATTATTAAAAATATATTAATTAAAATTATTTAAACTTTAAATATATTGCTTTCTACTTAGTATTTATAGGCTTTTTATATTTAGATAAAATTATATATAATATTAAAAACTTAATATTTAATTTCCTTTACTAGTATTTAATAAGACTATTAATTATTTTATATAAAAATTACTTTATATTAAAACTCCTAAGCTTAAAAAGTAACCTATATTAAAAAGATATTATTTTATATATTACTAGAATAAATAATAATATATATTTAATTAACTTATTATATTTTTTTTATAATATCCTAAGCTAATTCCCTACTATTTTAACTATTATTAAGCTTATTTATATAAAGATTACTATTAATAAGTTATACTTTATATTATAGAACTACAGCTTATAAGGCTATTATTTAGGATATTTATTTAAAAAATGAGTAGCAACTTAAGCTAAAAAAAATAGCCTATTAAACTATAATATTTAGCTTTTAAGCTGCTAAAAATTAAAAGCTTATATATATTATATTAATTCTTTTTTAAATAATCTATTAACTATATTTAAATTCTTTTTACTATTTTATATTAAAAACTTTAAGCTTAAAAAAATAACTTATATTAAAAAAATAATACTTTATATATTACTAAAATAAATAATAATATATATTTAATTAACTTATTATATTATTTTTTTAATAATATTTTCAGCTAGTTTCCCGCTATTTTAGCTATTATTAAGCTTATTTATATAAGAGATTATTATTAATAAATTATACTTTATATTATAAAATTATAGTTTATAAAGCTACTATTTAAAATATTTATTTAAAAAAGAAATAACGACTTAAGCTAAAAGAAATAGCTTATTAAATTATAGTATTTAGTTCCTAAGCTATTAAAAATTAGAAGCTTATACTTATTATATTAATTTTTTATTAAATAATTTATTAGCTATATTTAAATATTTCTTATTACTTTATATAGTTATTATTAAAAAACTATATTTTTTAACTTTACTTTTTTAAAGTAGTTACTTAACTGCTAAGTTTAAGTATAAGTTTAGCTAGCCTAAAGGTAGCTATATAGTTTTATTAATAAGAAAATTAGTTTTTAGCTAATATAAATATTTAATAGCAAAGTTTTTAAACTTTTAAAATTTTAAGCTAATATAGTTAATATTAGATTTATAATTTATTATATTATTATATTTAAGCTTATTAAATTATTAAAGGATTTAGCTAAACTAAAAGTTAGTAAGCTAAGAGCTTATTTTGCCTAATTCCTTAGGCTTTTATATAGTATTTTAATAGTTTTTACTCTATTATTTTTATAATTATTTTTATTAATTAGGGGTTTTTAGAATACCTATTTACTATTTTTATATATAGATTTATAAATATAAATTTTAAAGCTATGTTAGTAGGGGGTTTAGCTAGCCTAAGGGCAGCTGCATGGCTTTGCTAGCAAGAAAGTTAGTTTTTAGCTAGTGTAGATACTCGGCAGCGAGGTTTTTAGACTTCTAAACCCTAGGCCGGCACAGCTAATATTAGATTTATGACTCATTACATCATTATGTCCAAGCTCGTTAGACCACTAAGTGCGAGTAGATTGACCCTCTTCTATCCGCGCGAATTTTGAACACACACAACAAGTGGCTTTTCGTGAACTCTCGTAAAGTAATTTGCTTTAGACCTTCCATTCATGACTGCTATTTCAATTCGCATCGATTTGCTTTTGGGGTCCTGACATTATACGTTCTGTGGTTGAGTCGAATGACCCACTGCTGGGTTGTGCAATAGAGCTGAGAATTATGCGAATGTTTCTCACTGGAAACCCAGAAGTCGCCACTCAGAGCACGCGTGAGCGCCAGCTTATCGAGATTTGCGTGATTGGTGAACTGGTGGGTCAATTCCGAATCCTATATTGTACCCTGACTTTAGCCCTCAGCTTTTTTAATTCGGCAAAATCCAGAAAGACTAATCCTGCAGTTTCAAAAGTTTTCGAAGATGTTGAATTGGTAGGTCCAATGTCCCTGGCCTTGTCGCATGTTATCAGTCTGTTCTGCCCGAAGATAGACTAGCAGGCGGTAGCCCGGCATGACAGGCTTTGATCGCGATGTACGAAGCGTTCACCGTCCGTTCGTGTCCTCACAATGCTTCTGGCATACTATAGAGACGGTACATCTGCTTGAAACAGACGACTAAAGCGACTGACGCAAGTATGATGATGCCAGGGATGAGCCATATGAGGAGGAAAGTGGCTGCGCTGAATTCGTGAACACTGATATTGATGTTCGTTTCCTGAGCAGGGTTTTGTTCATCGCTTTTGTCCTTCATTTTGTTAGATTCTGTCATACGTGGAAAGTTCATAGCGGCTTACATCTGGATCGGTAGCCGGGACTACAGTACTTCGGTCACAAACCATAAAGATCCTGTGTGGGAATCGTTGCTTTGTTGTGGTCAAAGTATTGCCATAGATAGTGCGGGATGAGTGGTAGAGATCATAGAAAGTATGTCCAGATCTGCGACTTTTGTACGACTGGCCCAGCTTTATGTGACAGTACAGACTCAATTCTATCACCCAGACAATGAGTATGTGAAAGGTCGGAATCACTAAAAAGGCAGCCAAGATGAATAAAAGGTGGGCCAGGATGCCACATTGCTGTCCGTAGTATTCTGATTTGAACTCTTCAGGAATCACCCTTTGCGGATCCATATGGGAGACGTAGAGATAATCCCACCAGTATCTCGTCACATCACTTATGCTACAAGTGAAGGAATCGTCAATGTACTGAAAGAACGTATCAAGCAGAAATAGCATGGAATAGGCTGCTAGTAGCAAAAACGATGTCTGTATGACTTTGGCGAGTGTCACTGGCTCCATGACGGAATGTTTCCAAGAGATAAAGACGAAGAATAGCCGAAGAGACCTGCTAGTGATGCTGCAATGATGTCAGAAAATTCCAAAATCTGCTATGTCCGTGATTGAAAGCTGGTTGCAAGGGATTTGGGGCAGAAGAAGCGCGGGAAAGACTGAAAACTTCCTCTACGCGTCTTGTTGTTTTCAGACGGCAATTGACGTCAACAAAGTGGCAAATATGAAGGGTGTCGATTCTCAAAAGGTGGACGCGACGCGAATCTGTGGATACGGTCGACACAGTAACAAAACTCAGAATCCATGGCATTGGTGGACTATCATAGTTACCTAGAAGAAGGCCACTTCAGCGCCAAGCTAATGAGCAATGGAATTTCTTTGTTACACATCTATGTGAATTAGAGACTTGATTGGTAAGCTCGTTTATCTTCGTCTCCGCAACGAGTCGATGTTTGTGTTCTCCCTCCTTATACCTAGATGCTTTGAGCTAAGTTAAAATCATCAGATGTCGCAATCGTCGTAGAATGATAGACACGTCAAGACTGATGAAAACAATACATCATTTCAGAGATATACCGCAAAGTACCCATGATATTACGCTTCGAACATGGAGAATCAGATCCCGACACCAGTTCCCACAGCGTCTTAGGACGCAATTTCGTCACAATATGGGCACCTAGCTACTCGACCCTGCGACCGATAGGATTCTTTCCAAATGGCTATGCATTGATCCCCGAGTATATGACCGCATCGAAGGATGACACGATTCTCATGTCCAGTCGAAAATCGGTCATGACATATCCAACATTTCTCTGAGCGGAAGATCGGCATCATAGATATTTTAGGTCCAGCCCATTGTGCCTAATCGGTATGAGTCTGTATAAACAGAGCTATCCAGGCCATTACTTACCAGCCGAAGAGCATAAGATGCTATGAAAAGAGCTATAGCCATCAAGAACCGTTTGTACGCGACCTTCGCCCTACGGCATACTTCTCGACGCCCCCACGCAACACCCCAATAGCCCAAAACAGCCAGTTTACGCAGACCATTTCCGTCCATCAGTGGGCCTCGATCAAAGAACCACGTGGTGATTAGGCAAGGAGAACTCTTATAGAGAATCCACGCAAAGACTTGCAAAATCCGCCAACACGCGGGTGACTTGGGCAACCTCTCTAGAATTGACGACCATGGAAAATGCAACACACTCCTCAGCAACCGATACATTGCTTGCCCAACGCCAGTATTCATCGTAGGCCCGATATACGACCGAGTTATCCTCAGATCCTCGTAGACTGCGCTCTCAAGCCAGACTGTCCTTAGCTTCCGGTAGACTCCACTCCGACACTCCGCCATAAGATCCAGTAAAAGTGCCGCGAGTACGTATAGCAGGCCATCCACCAGAACGCTCCAGGCTTGTTGCAATCGCAGAGCATTCCGCCGACTTGAAGATCTCGTAAGCGTAGAAGCAACACTAGCTTGCTGTCGAATGTACGCTCTCCAAGATTTCCAGCTTGCAATCAGATCTGCTGAGTTTGACCAGATCTGCCGAAACCCTGCCTCAACGTGAGGAAGCAGAAAGAGTAGCAGGTAAGCCACAGCCAAGGACACAAGCACGCAGCAAACACTGATAGCGATCATCACAGCCATAAGTGTTGGCTTAGATTCACTTTCTATCGTCCATGTCCCTCTGTTGTCATCTTCTGAATACCGCCATGCGATTGTTCCTCGTGAATCTTACAAGCGTCAGCGATGAGTAGTTGGAGCTCTGGTGAAGAAGATGTGTACCCATTCTCTAGACGTTGAGCACGGACTGGAGGGAAAGGGCGTGCGAAGCTAGATTGTAGGCGTTATGCTCGGTTGGTTATCAAGACAGCGGAGGCGCGTTGGCTTTGGGTAGAAGGTTGAAATGAGTAGATATCAAACAGAGGTCTTCACCTATAGGACAATGGGGTGGAAGATTTCTGCAGACGCTACTTGACAACCCCACTTTACTGTGTCGTTGTCCGTAAAGTATCAAGAAATCTTAGCGGGGACTGAATCCTGTTCAAAAACGAGAGCGGGGCGTGAGAATGACAGTGTTTTTAAAGATCTTTACGTAGTGGTTCTCAGTGATCCAGCGCAGATATAAAACAATAATAGGGATCCTCTAAAATAATACAATTATTCTCGTCTTGGGTGATATTCAATTAAGACAGTACCGAATCCATCGAGAAGCTCCTATGATCTACGCATTCGACCAAGCCTTTCATGCACGTTAGAAATCTCCCGTCTCCGTAAATTCAAGAAATACAGTGCACATCATACATCAAACCAATACATTCCCAACCCTTCACAACCTCTTACATAACTTTCAACCCTGAGAATGTTCGCAAATAAGATCATCAAAAGAGCCACTGCAGCCTTTTCTACTCTTGTTTAAATATGTTCTCCTAATCAACCATCCTCGCAGGATGTTGCACTTGATGTATCACAGTATCTCTTACCGTCAACTCCCAGTGGGAGAACTATGTTACCAGCAACGCGACATCGACATCGATTCCATCCAAAAACCACTCTCTCTTTTACACGTCGTCGCCATCGGTATCCCTCATTTCGGTGTCTTCATCGTCGCCGCCACGTTGGTCGTGAGGTTCCTGATTTTTAAACCACCGTCGTCGCTATCGGCATCCCTCATCCCAGTGTCTCCACGGCCTTCATCTGGTGGATCATCGTCGCCGTCGTCGTCCATGCCGCGTTGGTTGTGACGTTCCTGATTTTCATACCCACCCACCCACCTTGCCCTTTGTATCGTCGCCACCCCAACATAGCCAAGATGAGCAGCATTGTCACAGCTACCATCTTACTACCACAAAATCTGACCACCGCATGAACCAGCACCCAGCCAGCGATGCAGTACGGCGCCTTCTTGCAGTAGCCCAACCACAGTTACAGAGCTCTGACTATTAAGGACGACAGGGCCAGCGTTGGGCGTCGAGATTGATTGGCGTCCTCCCCCCTCCTCTCATCCACAACCCACCATATGCACTGAGTCATCTTGCATACCACGCCCACTCTGCGGCATCTCTCGCATTCGCGACCTCAACTTGCGCGCTGATTCGAAAAGTCACGGCGAAAGTGGATCCAGCCTGTCTGGTCAGTAGGTAATGCTGCTTCCCCCACCGCCCTCTAAGGAAACCGATCGATGCGGACGCGCTCTGCGGCGACCTCTGCGTAACCTTTTGATATCTGGACACCTGTGGGTTGGAGCAGAAGCTTGCGGTTGTGAAGTGGGATCCACATTGGTATCTTTAGATCCAACCTTCCCAAAAGTGAGCGGATATCTCTGTTGGTTGAGCCAACATTGATCTTCTGCGTCTCGATTGCCCGACATAATTGATCAAAGAGCTTTCGTCTGACTCTGCTCGGAATGTCTGGTAGTCGTAGCTGCACGTCCGGGGAAAGGAGTGGGGGAGGGGGGAGGGAGGGGGGGAGGGGAGGAAGCACGTGCAGCGTCGCTGACTGGCTAGCTGCAGGAGCACCGTGGCGATGCTGGATGTTATATATATTTAGATCTTTCGCCGTCTTCCATCGCCTGGATTGGAGAATGGGAGATGTTGCTGAGGAGCGATGGTGAGCACTGCTTTTCACTTCTATGAGAGTTAGGATTGGGGGTGTCCTGTATATCGCTTTAGGTCTTCGATGAACTTAGAAAGCACTTGATCTCCTCTCATCATCCTCGGGGGCACTGTCTACCACCAGCCGACATGTTTTGATCTCAGCTCTTGTTCCAGATTCGAGCCACGCCAGGGGTTGGACACCGCAATGCTCCCAGCAGCTAAGACGCCATTGGTCATCTGCAGTATCCTAGCCGTCGTTGCTGCTGGAGTCAATGCTTTGTGGAACATTGTCCCTTTCGCCACCATAGTGTAGCCGCATGAGCTTAGAGGCTTTGGGAACTGCGCCCCTAGATCCGAGATGATCAGGTCAATGACGGATATCTCTGCTGACATCATGAAATGCCTCCCTTCCATCCTGCTATGGGGAGTGTCTGTCATTAGTCAGGGTGTTATATATTTAGGGGCGGCGACGCCCTATCCTCATCTCGTGACTCCGCTGTGTATCGACGGCTTCGTACTCACACATGCTTCTGCTCCTCACCACAAGAATGACTTGACATGGCGAGTCGCAGTCAAAAGTCAACTATGATTGTGTGACGGTGTGCTCGCCGTCTTGCTTCAGACAGCTTTCGTTAGTGCTGAGACGCGGTTCATCGTTGCGGCGAGTTCCAGGCGAGCATAGAGATGAGAAGCTCGTCAGCTATTCGCTTTGATTTTGGCGGGTGTGCTCTAAGAACGCCTCCGATAATTCTTCGTCTTCATGTCGAGGACGTAGTGTAAAGAGTGTCCTCCAACAATAGGGGCAAGGAGGTTTTCGCTCTGGATCATGGACCCTTTTTCCAATGCAAATCGAGCAGAAGGTGTGACCGCACTAGCTCTCAACAGCCAGCTCGGGGATGGAAGGGTGTCTTTCGGTAGCTTCACTTCTTTGCTAAACACAAGATGTATCGTATGATAGACTTATGATGATTTGGTAATCATTTTATATTGTTGGGGGTTTGCCTTGTGATCAAAGAAATGGCGTATTGTAGGACTGATTTTCCGCATGAGCAAAGCCCAAGCTAGATCATTAGTATCCTCCCAATTTTGTATGTGAGTGAAGCTGACATCGCAAACTCTGTATCTTATCATTGTATTTTCTGAAATTTTCTTTCACCAATGCTGAGTCTCTATGCTGGAGCTCGGTCGAAACTCGACGTGACTGACAGACGCCGTGGTAGAGGGGAAGGTA
Source organism: Bacidia gigantensis (assembly GCF_019456465.1). Taxonomy (NCBI): domain Eukaryota; kingdom Fungi; phylum Ascomycota; class Lecanoromycetes; order Lecanorales; family Ramalinaceae; genus Bacidia; species Bacidia gigantensis. Next base: position 9,959 of record NW_025408597.1, on the reverse strand, counting down.
AATGGATCTGCATTCTCTGATAGCATCTGAGTTTGGGTGGACGCGTCCGTTGTTTCCGCTATCTCCACTTTGGTGTGAACCCCGATTGCAGGATGAGGAAGAATGCGGCAGTCTTCGACAAGTGAAATGTCGCAAGCGCTGGGCTGTTGGTATATATATATTTAGGGGCTTCGAACCCTTTTTGTTTCACACACTATTGTTGTGTGTGTTACTCTCAGATTTATTCACTTTTCAAGACCGGCGATAATCGACGTGGCCTTCGGCTACCTACCGATACGAAAGGCACCAATGGCGTAATCTAACCAGCTTGAGTGTCTCCTCCTAGCCTGAGGACCTCTTCATCTGTGACCTTGCCATCTTCCTCGATTGGCTTGATTCGTTTCGATGCTCCACCGTTGGGAGTCTCTGTGTTCGAGTGAGAGCGCTTACTCCCTCCCATTGCTCCACGTTTGAGCGCCGCGATGGGCTGAAAACCCGGATGTCTCAGAAGCTGTGATGCTGTTGGGCGATTTGCCGGGTTCCATGCCATCATGATAGCGAGCAATCCTGGTATGAAGGATGTCTTGTCCTGTTGCAAGCGTTTTATAAAGCCTGGATACGTGTTGGCGTGCTTGGGAGTGGCGTTCATGTTGTAAAATTGGCTAGCTAATGCCAGGCCAAGCATCCAGATATCAATGGACTTGTCATATCGCCTACTTCCATTGACCTCCGGAGGTAGATAGATTGAAGCGGCGATGCGATAGTCAGTGCTGTTGACTTCGAAGCACACCTTTCCAAAATCGCACAAAGTTGCCCGGGGTGGGTTTTCGTTGAAGTACAAGATATTTGCGCGTGTTATGTCGCGATGCATCCAACCTTTGGAATGTATTGCATGGAGTCCCATCAAGAGGTCCCACATCAAACATGCGTTCCGGTGTGCATGGAAATTACCAAAAGTATTTGGTAAGTTGGTGAAGGAAATGCCCCTCTCTTGGATAAGGTAGACCTGGTAAGGAATGTCTTCCGTCAAGGTCGCGTTTCCACGTAGCGTCTCAACGCTAAAGAGTTTTGTGATGCCAATATGCCCTTGGAGTTCTTTCAAAGCCTTTATCTCATCTTGTACGGTCAAGCGACTTGGACTATCTTTGACTGAAATTTGCTTGATGACCCTAGGGTCGCCAGTCTCTGGATGATACCCTTCAGAAACCATTCCAAATGATCCACAACCTATGCTTGTACCACTGCATAGTGCCTCATGAAAGTACATATCGGTCTTGAAGGGTATCGCGGAGCCACGAGAACCTGGGAAGGAAGATTGCTTTATGAGAGCTTTGTCCCTCGCTTCGATGTAGGTCCGCTTTTGCTCCCTGGTCTCGACGAGAAATTCTAGAGTGAATAGCATACCATTGATTTCAATTTCTGTCGAGGGACTAGACAGACAGGTTGATGTACCTGGCTCGAGAACAGCCGTGCCGACTCTCATCTTGGCACGCGCTTTGATTGTCCATGCTCCCGTTAGAGGATGCATCTGCATTGTAAAGTGTTGTCGTTGGATAAAGTCAGACCACGGAGAACATGGTGGAGCGAGCAGGATATCTGAGCCTCCGTCATCTGATCCTGCCAGTCCGAGGCCGAAGACAAACCTTCCAGGTCGACTTAAGGATTTAAGGTGCCATCCGAGGACAAAGTGTCCTTCATAAAGTTCGCGGTGGTGAAGCCTATGGCCAATGGTGCTTTCGGTTTCGGAATCGACAATCGCCTCTATCTTTGATACATGATTCCTGCCTGTCACATGTATGTACTGAGCTTGAAGTGAAGTCAGCTGCTCCGTGTTACGAAGCTTGACGAGGTCATGGAATCCTGATACTGCTGCATGACCCCGAGGAGTCATCCTCAAGAAGGCATCATCATGTTGTCCCGGAGAATTTGTTGCTTGATAGAGTCCTCTCTCGGTGTTGTTACTGGCTATACTGTCCTTCTGTAGGCGCTCACCGATGGCATGATCACGATTCGACGGGCGCTCTGATAGTCGTTCTCCGAAGAGCCTCACCTCCCATGACTTGCTGTCTGTCTTGTCCATTGTGAAGTGCTGCAGGTGATTAAGCTAAGAAGCGAAGACGAAACTGAAAGCTCTTGCAGTGGTGATAAGAGTGGTGGTGATGATATGGACAGTTGTAAGAGCAGTGAAGTAGTTGTCGTGAACGAGCTGTGAGCCGTGATATTCGCGATTGAAATGCTGTGAGACTTGGACAGTCGGGTTGGGTTGAAATAAAAAAAGAAGATCTGGAGGGAAGCAGCTTTATATACCCAGAAAACCAAGCCTGTAAGAGTGCCATTATGCTTATTGTGTCGAGGAACGTGTATAGCTTGTATCACGGGTGGGGTGAGACAGGGTTAAGACGTGAGTGCTGTGAGCTCCAGAGGTCTCGGTGAGATTTCAATGTTCGATCACGCCACAGTGATGGTGTCGTGCCAGATAAGGGATATACACTGTAAGGCTACGACAGAATGGCCTAGTCTCAGGATTTGTAGACATTGTTGAAGGTGGAAGTTTCTGAATCCACACAGTGTTGTCTTCTCACGTGTCACCACGGAGAATCCTACGCTTATCAACGGCACATGTTGCGGTTCAGGCGTGAGCGTCGACTAGGCGTGACCTCATGTGTTCGTGAGTGACACTCCTGTTATGGGTCTTGGCAGACACTTCCAAAACGCCTTGGACATCTTTCATCTTCTTCCCTTCCTTTCTTCATTCACCTCACCAAATCTGCTCATCGACAAAAAACCCTGCATTCAAATTCACACTCAGCAACAAACTCTCATCTTTCATACCACATCCACGCAGAACTTATTCCACATCACGGAGATACAAGTCAGCAATAACCCTCCATTTACGATGCATTCATCATCCTCAAAGTCAGAAGTCACCCAGATTGACAAAGCCATGTCACCTGAACCAAACTGTGACTACATGTACGCCACGTACCATCACAAGCCTCCCGCTATCCTCCCGATTGAAGTGAGACGCCAGAACGCGCGAAACTTCCTCGACCGCCTAGACAAGGCAGACGATATTATCAAAGGCGAGTTGATGAAGCCAGAAAAGGATAGGGACCAGCACCTACTTTCCCGACAGGGAAACATAACCTATGAATGGAGGCAATTCCAGAAAAACAATGTTCACAAAGAATACGTCATGGTGGATGGAGAGATGATAAAGTGTCAGGACCTGATTGAGGAGGAGGCGGACCTCAATGAGATGCTTCGGCAAGAGGATCGTCAATATGAATTGGAGTGTAGTTTGGCCGATGAGCTCGATCGGAAACACGAACGGTACTGTCTCGAGCAAGCGAAGAAGCAAGTGCACCTGGAATTGCTGCAAAAGGATCGTCCCACAGCTCTCGCACCGCCTTCCTTCTCCCAAGCCTCATATGTGGTTTTGAAGAAGCGCAAGCGTACATCTGACGAAGAAGAACATGACTTACAGGTCGAGGCGGACATAGCAAAGCCTCGTAAGAGATCTCGATCAGGCACTCCCGATGCAATTCCGATGTCAGGTTCGTGGGACTTTGCAGACTTGGACCGGGGCATGGACCTTTCTGAGGATACTGATACAGATATGGATTGCATGGAATTTGGCATGGACCTGGACAATCAGACTCCACAGGACCAATGGACGGTGGACAAACCCAAACCAAATACATTACAGATGATCAACAAAGAAAAGAAAGACAAACCTCGTCGTGCAGCGCAAGCGATGAACAAAGAGGAAAAGCAATCACGATCTCCTACACCAGACCGCGTCGGCGGAGAGAAGAAGGCAACAATGCCACTTGCAGAACAGGTCGCTAACAAAGATGAGACGACGCCACCTCCCGAGGTAGAGATGACGAACAAAGTGGAAGAGCAGCCTGTTCACCGTACCGTACAGAAGGCAGACAAGAAAAAGAAGAAGGCGCCTCACTCTACATCTCAGACGACGAATGAAGCAAACACACAAACACCACGCCGTCCCTGCACGCGCTCCAGGCCAGGTGTCGCGGTGTCGCTCAATTTGCGCAAGAAGAATTCAGTCGAACTGCTCCACTGCAATGGACAGCATAGGGTAATGGCCATGGACGACTTTGCGAAGTTGTCTGTAATTACGGTTTAGTCAGGTGCGAAAAGTCTTTGACAACGAGGAAGAGTGTACGTCTCGCTGGCAGTGGGATCTTAACAGCAATTGTTATATTCTGAAGGACATGCTTGATTTTTGCAAATGCGCGCGGAGCAACAAAATCGAACATTTCTAGGAGAGACCAATGTGCCCCTTGTCTGATGGAGCAGCAACTTTATTCCGCCGAGTTTGCTTTGCATCTACTATTTCAACATCGACTCATGTTTTATCAAGCATGATGAAGTTCCAAAAAAAAAAAAACCTTGAAAAAAGGTATGATGCGATAAACAATTAAAAAGCTGGAGCGGCGGAAATCACCGTGTGGACTCAGAGCGATATGTTTAACTGGCCATGGAAAGGCACGGAAGTTGGTGCAAGACTTTGGGCTGGTTGTTTTGTAACTACAGTGAGTGTTGCAAGGGAAAGAGTGTTTGCTAGGAAGGCACCACAGTCTAGGATTGTGGGTCGTCAAGTCTCTTTTACAATGGTTGTGGTAGTGAAGGAAGATGGTCCTTCCGGAGAGGCACTACAGCTGAAAACTGCAGGCCGTGAACTCTCATCAACCTGGGATGGAACAGAGAAGAAAATGTTTCATTAGGGAGGCAGACTAAGCCGTGGACATGTTCAATATGTTTCGTATGCAAAGATTTGATTTCTATGCAAAGGATTGGTCAATGCTTGGAGAGGTACCAGAGGCGAAAGCGCTCCTTGGGCCGTGAGTATCAATCAGCACATCTTTTAAGGGATAGATAGTAGTAATGTATGCATTGTTTGCCCCGCCCCCTCTCCGATCTTCCAGCTTCTCGCTACGTGACTTCGATATACTTGAAGAGTACAGCTGTTGAAGATACGCACTCCGAATTCTTGATCCTAACGTAGACGAAAATCTTCACCAGCTCAGTCGAGGAGGTAGGTGAATATTCCACAGCACAGACCACCCAAACACATGCAGCTTGAGAAGTGGCAAAAGACACCATCGCTCATGTCTCAGTCTGTTCACACCGCTGTGAGGTACGTGACCTAGGTAGCTAATTCACCTGCCGTTCCGCCCCAGCTTGTGTGAGGTTAACGAAGTCTTAGCATATGCGCATGTCTCGTAATGTTGATTCACCGCCATGAGGAGGCGGGTATGGAAGTGTGATGCGAATTGTGTGATGGGGTGGACATTCCAGCCATTACACCGCTTGGTTTTTGTCGTAGTTCGTTTACGTTCTCTCATAGGTGGTGAGATGTTTCGCGTGTAATGATACTACACGATGGAGTATGCTTTTGTCTACATGACGGGATGGAGATTCCACTCAGTATGCAAAATGTTCTTCGAAGTGTTTGGTGCATGACTTCTGAATAGCATGGCAGTCATTTACACATTTCCGAGACACAGATGATGGAACACTCTTCGCATCACGAGGTGAAGCTTCCACTTAAGCTACAAATTCCCTTCATCCTGATTGCATTGCGTCCAAGGCATTCACCAACACCCAGTTTCCTGTCTCAGACACCTCCGCGCGCCACGATGTGTGTGAATCTTGATGTCTCAGACAAAATGTGAATGTAATTGTGTAAGACAGAATCCAATTCATGAATGTGTAAGGATGGTTGTGGGTATATAAGAGCCGTCATCTCCCTCCTTCTTCTCCTTCTTCTTCTTTTGCATAGACTTCGGTCTCATACCTTCTTGCTTCTTTCTCTTGAGGGGTTCGAGTAGCAGATATTGTCTCTAAATATATATACTATCCAACACCAAATCATCTAGCCTGTTGCAAGATGCTTCCGTGAAGCAGATCAACGCGCGTACTGTGAGACATCTGCCCACATACGACTTCTTGCCTAGAGGTTCTCATCTTTGTCGGAATCTATAGGAAGGCAATACTCATATGTAGCACACTGGCTCTCCAGCTGGACGGCGAATCCAGCTGCTTCAACACAGTTCTCAGGGAGACTATGCTGGCCCGTCCTCAGCTTAGGGATCTTGATCTATCCCTTTTAGACGGCATCAAAGTCAACGATCTGGATGAGTTCTGGTATTACATGGGAGTCTATCAACATCCATCCACAGATTCACGGGAGATGGCCTACCACCGAAGAAATCGAGCCAGATACTCTTCACAAGGGAAAGACATAGACTCAATGAGGCTCAGAGACCGACATAAGCTGCTTCTCCTGGGCTGCTGCAGACGGTCTATCAGCACGAAGCGACCATGTGGAGCTTTGGGATGACACCAATCGAAGCGTTGCTATCTCTCGCGATATACCCATCACCAGCTTGGAAACAGGTTCGATTCTGACCCATGAGACTACGGTTTACCCTCCAGCGCTAGAGCACAGAGATCAAGCAAGATTAGCCAATCCTGCTTTGGGGCAGCCACTTCGAGAGCTCAGAGAGACGTACAAGAAGCAAGTAAGTCTCCAAGGGGGTCCTCCGCGCGCTGCAGACAGCATATCAGATCATAATTCAACTATCACCACTCCAGTATTGGTTAGCAAGTTCGATCATTGCTCGTAGCAATCATTGGCAAACGGCTATTTCGAACCTTGCAAATATCAAGGTTTCTGATGAGCATGAGACTGATTTACTGTCTGGTTCCCTGTCGTGAAATTCATGGTGATAGAGATAACAGGGCGCATATCTGATGTGGAATACTCTGATGGCCTTCCAGATGAATACTCCGAAGAAGTATATCCATTACTACAGGAGGTGACATGTCAGACCGTGTTGCAGCAAGCATTCTCTGCCAACGAACTCAATGAGCGAAAGTCATCGACTCGAGTGTGGGAGCTTATTCAACTGCTACTTTGGGCTGGTCCAAGACTCTGGACGCTCAAGACCAACCCAGAGAGAAATGGATGAAAAAGTGTTTGGCTTCGCCTTGGTGGTATCAATGGTGCTGAGTGAGATCGTGCGAGCCAGAAGGACAGAACATGGAGAAGGCGATCTAATAATCGGACAGCTGCCAACTCTAAATATATACAAGACACCAATGCATTGAGCAAGATCGCCAGTGTATCTTGTTGGTGCCACTCGGATTCAGTGATTTATCGAGCCTCCTGTTACATGTATGCTTGATTGTGACACTGCATCCCAGACGAACGATCCACGCGGTACCTATCAGGCGTAATGCCACTTCAGTCGAAGATCAAGTCAATCTATCTGGGGTGTCTACTCAGGGGTCAGAGGTGAACGTCGCGGGGAGCGAATCTTTACTCACTTACCATTAACATTTCGAGTAATGATGCGTTTATGAGGATCTCGAAAATGATGCAAGCAGCATTCAGCCACTCCCAAGAAAAGTAGCGCTACTCCACCAAAATTACTGCCAGCTGCCAAGAGCAAATCACAACTGGTGTTTGCAAGGTCTATCATGCCTCGACTAGGCGCAGGGATCAGTATACTGGGAATTAGACAGAGATTCCACCTCCAAACCGCCGAGACTCGCCCCAAAGACAGAGCATGCACCTCCTCAGCATGGCCAATTCTTCATCGCGGACCTCTTTCAAGCAAAAGGCCTTGGAACCCCACTTGGACTAGCGGGCATCACCACTACCGCAACCAGAAAGGCCAAGGGGAGAATCTACACCATGGCGCGTTCTTCACCAGTACAGATTTCGCGCAACAAGTGGCTGCGAAGCGAGGGGAGTCGGCAGCTGTTGTCATGGGCAAAGATCTCAGATAAATAGAACCGCGTCCGAGATGGAAGTATCTGTCAAGAAAGCGGCCATGGCGAAGATTGTCACTGTAAGGCAGTGTATGCGGCATGAAAATCGCGAAACTTCTGGATTGTGACCGGCCTGCGCGGATGGGCGGTGAGCTGGTCGTTGCAATTTCATGGCAACAACGCCCGATTATAAGTCTACGCAGAAGACACAGGCTGTATCGAATACGAGCAGCTAAATATATATATACTACTCACACCTGGAGAGGATCGATGCACCTTTCAACACTCACGGCCGGCTTCGATGAAGTGAAGCTTTAGTAGGAAGCCAATCTGAAGGAACGGAAACCTTGCTCTTCGACAGGTGAGATTTTCAGAACGCCCTGCCAAGGCAAACAGGTCGAGCTACTGCTGGGTTCAGATCTCGATTGCCAAATTCCAATATTGCAGCCAAATTCAATCTTAGAACGACCAACGGTGGAAGAATACACGACACCTGAGGATGACTTTGACATTGCAGCAATTGAGGCAGCACCGTTCTTTTCTTTGATCAGGACAAAGAATAAAAGAAGAGATAACAAATACTGTGAGATGTCAAATCGATACCCTGATCACCAAGACCACGCCAGCCTCAGCAAAAGACTACAGATGAGCAAGTCAATGCTGGCCTTGCAGCGATGACTGTGGCAACACCGAGCGGAGACTGCCAGCTTCAGACAGCGCAACGACGTGTGCTTTAGGGTAAAAAATGCAGTGAATGGACAACCAAATTTATCTACACACATGAAGCGCTGTTCCTCGACTGCTCGCAGCTTTGAGCCTATACAGGGCTCCGTCCACCGCAATTGCAAGTCGATGGCCCAACTTAGTTTGAAGGCTGTGGTAGGCCTAAACCTACCACGCTATGAACAGGAGAAGAAATTTGGCCTACTGACGGTCAGTAAAGTCATCTCTCTCGAGGTACGGGCGGCTCTACGACGCTACAAGAAATGCTGGATCCAGGTAACATACGCGGAGAGCGCACCGCGGCAATCGTTCCTTCACCACGAGAGCCTAGGGGTCAATATTAACATCATCAGCCGTTCCAAGGTGCCTCCCGTCCCTGAGGCATATGTGTAAATGGCAGATCAGACAACCCTTGTGGCAGATCAGAAACCCTTGGGGCAAGGCGGACACCCCTTCTGACTTCGGTCTCGACGGATGGGGATCACAGTTTTCACAGCGAACTCAATATGAAAGGCAAATACAAAGCGCAAGCTCTGAAACGAACTCGCTTTAGCGCTTCCTCAACATGGTTCCTAAATCAAACAACGTCTCGCAGACGAGCCTAGCTGGCTCGATCGTGAGGAAAGCTGATGACTCAGACAGCTCGAAGTTAGCTGTAGCCAATGTGGAGGCCTTGTATCATGTGTCGTACGAGAATTGTGAACCTCCATGCCCAAAAAAACTACGAGCGTTTGATGTTGACTGATGACTTTGTGGGGTTCTCTACTTTTTGAAAGAATCTCGGCTCATCGATAGGTCCATAAAAACATCAGCACCAATCCCGACACGACCTTCCTCTTCACTGCCTGTGGACTCCCGGGCCTTATCGACCCCGACATCTGCCACGACTTCTGCCCCGACCCCCTCGGCCTGGACGACTCCGTCAACTGCAGCAAGGTCCCCTCCCTCTCTTCTCCTGCCCACGACCGCTCGCAACTCATCGGCCACAACTTAAGCCCTGCCAGCTCCTGCGATCCTCTCGATCCAACTCATTTCATCAACCTTATATATCGTCCCACCACCAGCTTCCAGGCCGCCGGTAACAATATGCGCCCTGTCAACTACTTGCAAAACAAGCCCCGCTGTCCCCTATTTCTCAACTCTCGCTATGGGACTGAGAGGGTCTCTTTTTGCGTGCCCAGTAACTCGAAGTGAGGTGACTGCGGCCTAAATATACATAGCACTGTTCTCGATACCTATGCTATCTTGCTCTTGATCCAAATCTTGTAGGTCTTTTTACCCGAAATCTATCATAACAGCTAACGAGTTTGTAGATGGTCATGCAAAGGAACGGTATCCCCTTTCGCAGCTCCTCGTTGCGTGCGTCACGCTCCCTTTTGAGGCGTTTGCTAAGTGTCGATACGTCTGACGCAATGATAGGTTCAAGACTCGTGTACCCCAGCTACGCT